>NC_056732.1:906395841-906525179 GCF_019279795.1 Protopterus annectens
TCAAAAAGAAAATAATACTGTACGACAGAGAATTGCATTCGGAAATTACTAATGGGATCAAAATAAGAAGAAACGTAACTCAAAAAAGATTAATGGCCAGTTGGTCACGCAATGCATTTCATCTCAGATCCTCCACTTAACGGAAATACACTGTTGCTCACCAGCCATCCCCAATAACAATCTATACAGCTGTCACAATGCCGCTCTGACTGCTTGTCAAGATTATTAAGAAAGTACCTTTTACTACCATACTGATCATTGACTGATGGAAGGGGTTGAACGCTTCATACTCATGATCTTTTAACACAAAGGGCTGAACCCTTTACCATTCATTTTTGCAGATTTCTGCTCTTCCAGCATGGAGCAGTTGTCCCAGAAACCGATTGGCTAAGTGCAGTTGTGAAATTATTGACTTCCCCTTTATGCTGCTATCAGCAAGGCCATTTATCTATTTTTATGTATTTATTTAAATTTAAAAATGCTGTTTCTTTACTTCATAGCTGAGTACTAGGCTAGCTGCCCTTGTGGGCCATTTAAGTCTAGCCAATTTTTCTTAAAGCTGAGAAATAAACCCTGTATCTGTGAGGTAAATACCTTAACCATTATGCCAACCCTCAAACACCTTAAAATAAAAAATAATAAAATACTTATAAAGCATTGCCCATGGCATCTCCTCTACTCAAAACAATCAGAGAGCTGTGACACCTTATTCCTGCATGAGTCATGGGTCCCCCTCAGGTTGTGTGCCTTAGGTGACTGAATCTTCCCTATTAAAATCTGCCATTGCATTCCAGTTCCAGTTTGTGGGATGTATAAGTTCAGCAAAGTCCTTATGATGTCCCTGTCCATTCTGGCTGTACTAGTTCATCAAAGGCCTTATAATCTCCTTGCCTACTCTAAATTTGTCATGCAGTCCTTGCCCTGCACATCTGAAATATGCCATTCTTTGCCTATGCATCCTCCTCCAAAGCTGCTGAGGGCCTCTTGTTACACCAGGTCATGGTACAACACAAGCAGGCAGCTCAAGGCCAAATACAGCAATGCTAACAATGAAACCAAGCCTTTTTGCCATTTGTAAAGTGATTGGGAAAGGAGCAGATTCACTTTTTATTTGAAAAGTGTACACAGAAAGTGAGAATAACATCTAATTAACATAGCAAACTCACATATTATGCACACATTTCTCATTTATATCTCATTATGTGCTCTCTCCTTCAGAAGTTCTTTATGACTTTCCTACGACTGCAGACTTGTGTACTGACTGTGAGTGCCACCCTAAGACACACATATAGTAACGTCTTTCAGCTTTTCCCAGGTAGGGGTCACCACAGCAGAACTCCAGTCCGCTCATGATTGGCAGTGGATTTTTTTACTGTGCTGAATTGCCAGCCCGACGCCCAACATTCAAACAAGGCACACCCATTCACGCATGCACCTACCTGCATGTCTTTAACGTCACTCGACCGTGGGGAGGGCATGCAGACTCCACACAGAAGGCGCTCCAACCGAGAATCAAACGGGAGAACCTCTTGCTGTGAGGCGAGAACGCTAACTGCTGCACCACCGCGGCCCACCCTAAGACACACATATATAGTGCACAAAGGTAAAACAGAAATGCAAATGCATGCTGAAATAATAATAATAATAATAATAAATTAAACATAAAAGTACCATTGAAATCAAAGTACATAAAGGCAACAAGCATACAATCAGCCAACCGAGATTTAAAAAATAATGAGAGAAACATTATTGTTTATATTTAGGATCAAAGGATCACAGGAAATTACTAGGCTATCAAGTTTGGGGCAAGGTTTGTGATAGATTTGGAGAGAATGGGGGTGAAATTTTCACCAAACCTATCCTCTAGCAAGTTTGCTATCACTCTGTGGAGTCAGTGTGTGTGATAGCATTGGTCACTAGTTCTGTACATGCTTGGGTCCAACCATTTAGGCTATGTATCTAGCTGTAAAAGGCCTTATGGCTATCCTTGGCTGTGCTAGCTAAGTTTTTCCTCAAAGAGGCCCTTAGTGGATTTGACAAGATGTCTTACTTGCCTGTTGAGGATGAGGAGTGTGCTTTTCCATTATTGGGGCCTTGCCTTTATTTTCTTGGACAGAAACCTTTTGCATTTATTGTACAGTTTGTTGATGCTGGATGTCCACCATGGCAGCTTGTTTTTACTTTGGGCTATGGTTTGATTCTTTCTGGTACAGCCAAGTGATTTTTTAGGACTTTAGTGTAAGCTTTGGTGTGCTTACCACTTCCAGCTGGGGCGTGGGGCTTGAATGCATTTATACTTGCACCTAGTAGGGTATAGTTTGTCTTGATGAAGATTTTAAGTCTGATTTCATCCTTTGTGAGTTCTGGTGTTAGTATCAGCTGGAAGATTACTGATATGTGATCAGATTTAACTAATGAGGGTACAAACAAGCATAAACCTGCTCACATGCATGGCCTGAATGCCATAAGCTAAAAACTTGAAAAAGAGCTTTAAAAAGGTTCTAAAGGACCAATGAGCATGCCTACTCCAAGCCCTAGACCAACCACCCTTCACTGATAGGTTTCAATCAGCACAATCCTCTCACTAGAGTTCAGAAAGGCTCCTTCCAATCCAAGATGGCCTAGAAAATGTGCTCAGAACAAACAGCCACTACAGACAGACCCAGATGCAGCAAACCTGTATTTGGACTATGCTACAGCTACTAGCTACCCTAGTTTAAGCAGGAACCACTAGAAAATGTTTAATACAGGAGAAAAATAGCAGTGAGACACAAAAAAAATGTGCATTTAAGGAACAAGGCCCTGAAAGGCTGGGGATTATAAGGACAAAACTGCCCAGAGGTATTGTGAAGCCAAATGCTATGGGGGGGGGGGGGTAATAGTACCGACAAGCGATACAAGGCACATAGATTTTATGCACCTTTTACCTCTTGTAGTTGCCACCAAACTGATTTCTTGTGAGAACATTTAAAGGCTATGCTTCCTGAAAAACTATATGTATGTTTGTAAAACCAGATTCCAAATGAGGTGCTCTCAGTGTAAGTCTGCCCTAATTCTGAAAGACTTGCTTCAGTGTAAGTGACTTATTTATTTATTTATTACATTTGTTTACCGGGTAGTGTCTGACTGGTCTGGGAGCATGTTTTCAGCAGAGACCCGGGGAGAAAAGTTCCATAGTATTACAGAAAACAATTTTTTTGCAACACTGTACAATCCAGGCAATAGTACAGTACAATCAATAGAACAATTCAAGCAATAGTACAAAAAAAGCAATTGTATAATACAAGTACTGGAATAATTTATATAGTAAGCAAAATGAATACAGAGATGATAGGAGTAATGCTGAGAACAGTAGTATAACTGGGTTAATAATTATCTTGGAGAGTGGCATGAGCGTAGCCAATGATTAGTGAGGTGTTCCTTTAGGAGTGATTTGAACTGATTGTGGTTAGGGTTTTGTGTTATTGTCTCTGGAAGAGTGTTCCAGAGTTTGGCTATTTTGTGTGAATACAGGGAGACTGTTGTGGGAGTTGGCAACCTTGAGTAACAGTTTGTTAGAGGATCTAAGAGTTCTAAGATTGTTATTATGTTGGATTAAGTAGGGCAGTTGCTGGGGTGATAGATTATTTTGTGGGTTAAGGTTACCTGATTAAATAATAAAAGGTCGGGGAGCTCTATTCAGTCTAACTGAGAGAGAGCTACACAGTGGTGAGATCTGTATGGATGATTAGTGGCATATTTAGCAATCTTGTTGTAGCATGCTTCAAGGTTGCTGAGGTCTGATTTTCTAAGGTTTGTGAATGTGAGTGAACCATACAGGAGGGTGGATAGCAGGTGTGTGTGAGCAGTGGCAAATCTGGCATTGGGAGTCAGGTATGGTTTGACCCTGTATAGGGTGCCTAATTTAATGTGGACTTTGATAGTTTGTGCAATATGTATATCAAATTTGAGGTTATTATCTATGGTAACACCAAAAAGTTTAGTGTGGTTAGTGGGATCTATCTTGGTACCATTTGCAGAGGTGATAGAGAAAGGGGGCATGGAAGATTTTGTTTTTTTTTGTTACAGAAAACTAGTATTTTGGTTTTGCTGGGATTTAAAATGAGTTGGTGGTGAGAGAGGCATGTTTCTATGTCCTGATGAGATTACTGCATTTTTTGTTGTAGCTCTTGGGGTGAGGAGGCAGAGCAGATAAGTGTAGTATCATCGGCATACTGTACTATGGAGGCAAGTTGGGTTGCTGAACTAAGATTATTTGTGAATATGATAAAAAGAAGAGGGCCAAGTATGGAGGGAATATTCCTTGGGGAATACTCACTGTGATGGGGAGTAGGGGGAGAAAGGGAATTTTCACATTTTATAGCGTGTTGTCGATTGGAAAGATAGCTATGGAACCAAGTTAGTGTTGGAGGACTGAGGCCATAGGAAGACAGTTTATTAAGTAGTAGCTGGTGGGATACAGTGTCACAGGCTTTGGGTATATCAAGAAAGATGGAAAAAAAACAGCTGGTCTTCATTCATGAAATGATGGATGGAGTTAGTGAAAGTTAGAAGACGGTGCTGGTACTATGTGTAGGTCTAAAGCCATGCTGAGTACTGGAAGGGAGGTTATTGTTTAGGAAGTAGCTAATGAGTTGGTTGTGGATACATTTTTCTAGTATCTTTGCAAGGGGGGAGAGAATGGCTATGGGGAGATGGTTAGTTAATCCTTTGGCTGGATCACCTTTGTGGAAGGGTATAATGTGAGATATTTTCCATAGGAGTGGGACATATTGTTCTTTAACAGAGTGATTAATCAAGATTGAAATGGGGTAAGTGATAGAGGGACTGACAAGTTTGAGGAATTAATTTAGGAGTTTGTCAGCAACTGTGCAGCAAGGTTTAAATTTGGTTAAGAGGGTCTTTATATAATTAGTTTTGAAGGGTGAGATGGTAAAGGGGTTATGAATATCTGGGGCAGAGGTGGGGATAGAGATTGGATGGCTTGGCTGATTGTCTAGGAGGGAGGTGACAGTATTAATAAAGTGGGAGTTGAACTGAATTGAGATAGCATCTGATGTTTGCGGTGACTGGGGGAGGGGTAGATGTATGACCAGGGTTAATTACCTATTTGATGGATTACCAGACCTTTTAGGGGTTGTTTAGGTGTTGCTGTTGATAAGATAAGAAGTATGTGTATTTGTCTTTTTTGATCTGTTTCTTTGCTAGGTTTATTAGTTGTTGATAAGTTAATAGGTCAGTTTTTTCTTTGGAAGTATGGTACACTGACCAGGCCTTATCTCTACGTTTCATTAGTAGTTTAGTGTCTATGGTTAGCCATGAGAGGGGCTTAGTTGTAGTATGCACTTTTTTAGTGGGGGCAAGAGTGTTGAGGATTGTAAGGAAGGTGCTGTTAAAGTACTGGACAGCAACATCTAACTGTAGGTGTTTTAAAGGTGTCCAGTCACATTTTTGGAGTAGGATGTTAAAATTAGTGGGACAGAAGTTTTTCTTGATAATGATGCATTTATAAATGCTGTTTCCTTGTGGATGCACATGCTTTCAGTAAAGAAAGGTTGGAGAATGATCGCTGAGGGAGTCAGGCAGGCAACCAGCTAGGCAACTTAGGTTAGGTTTGTTAGTTAAGATCCAGTCTAGTGTTGTCTGCTTATTGGAGTGTTTGTCTATATGGGTTGGACAAGTTATAGTTTGGGTGAAGATGAAAAGATTTACAAAGTAGGATGGGTTATTTGATGTGCAGGTGTGACAATCCAGGTTAAATTCACCAAGCACAATAGTTTTTTGGTGAAGTTGGCAGCTGCCCAGTAAATTAGATTTTCTATGCTGGGAAGACTGTTGCTGAGAGGGAGCTAGGTGGCTATGATAATTATAGCTTTGTTATCATTTATTTCAAGACAGGAGGTTAGTATTTCAGAGATGGGTAGATCTGGAGGGGTGCAGTTTAGTTGCACGACTTTAAGGGTGTCTTTAAACATGAAAGCAACACCACTTCCACGTTTGTTAACTCTATCTAGTCTTATAATGTTATAGCCTGTTGCGAGAATTTCACAGTCTTTCATATGGGGCTTCAACCAGGTTTCAGTTTTAACAGCTATATCAGGTGAGTAGGTGGCTAGGGTAGCATGGAATTCGCTGGTTTTATTTATGATGCTACGGATGTTGAGATTTAAAAGGAGCAGATCAGAGTTAGAGGCTATATGAAGGGGGAAGGGATGTGCATGTGTGCTAGAGTGGATACAGGTTGTAGGTATGGGACATGATGAAGATAGTAGGTTTTGAGGGTTGATGTCATTGGGACCAGGGTTGGGATGGATGTCAGCTAGTAGCTTTATTTTTGTAATGGAGTGTAGTAGAAGTAGGACTTTCTTTGGAATATGGCCTGTGATAAGCAGGCTTGCTGTGGGTGTCAAATTTCAAAACCCCTGCTCTCAGGGTAAGTGGTCTCTTAAACTGAGAACAAGTCTTTTGGGATTGAGCCTTATGTTACTAATAATATTCAAGCTACTTCATCTGCATTTATTCATACCTGTCAAATTAATTGCTGTTTGCTGGAAGGACTGGGCAGCGATTACCCATAGCTTTGAGTTGCAATAAATAGAATTGCAAGAAAAAAGTCATTTAAAGTGAAAAAGTAAAAACTTTATTTGCATTATCTGTTCAGTATATATAATTTGATCATTTATTTTTATTTATTTATTTTACATTTGTTGACCGTGATAGTCCGACTAGATTCATGTCCTTTTTCAGCGAAGGCCTGGAGAGAAAAGCTCCATACATACATACATACATACATACAAAAACTATTTATATATACCTGTATATCATGTTATACAGTTTCCATGCAGTTTTACATACTTTTAATGGTTAAAAACATCGTTCAGTCACATAAAGTTAGTACAGAGCTGTTAAAATATTAACTTATAATTAAGATACAGTATCATTGTGGCAAGAAGTTTTCATTAGGCACACAGTTGAGGAAGAAGAAGTTAGTCGAGAGTAGAGCAAGGACATAACCATCGTGTTTTAAAGTATTGTATAAGATTTTTCTTGAACTGAGACAGTGAGAGTTCTGAAGTTAGGTCAGCAGGAAATGAATTCCATGATTTGCCAACAGAGTTGGCAAACAGAGATTCCCTAGCCAAGATGTTAATTTTGAAAGTGTGAACTAAGGTTTTGTTGGCTGATCTAAGTGTCTTGAGGTTATGGTAGGGGTGATGAGGTTATTAAGTACAGACGTATTTTCAGATTGGTAGATAATCTTATGGGTAAGTACTAGTTGGCTGACCTGAAGTAGGTTAGGTAACTCAAACCACCCTAGAAGATTAAGGTTAAGACAGTGGTATGTTCTGTAGGTTCTATCAGTGGCAAATCTAGTTGTTGTTGTCTTTTGGCTTTTCCCGGTTAGGGGTCGCCACAGCGGAACTCCGATCTGCTAATGATTGGCAGTAGATTTTATTGGTGCCGAGTTGCCAGCTCGACGCCCAACCTTCAACAAAGGCACGCAGTGGCAAATCTAGCAATTTGATTATAGCAGCTTGAGAGTTTGTTCAGGTCGGTTTTACTCAAGTTTGTGAATAAGGGGGAGGCATAAAGGAGGGTGGAAAGTAGGTGTGTACAGGCAATAACAGTCCTAGCTAGGGGAGTTAGGAAGGGTTTAATCTTGTACAGGTATCCAAGTTTTTTATTGACTGCTTTAACTGTATGGTTAATATGCAAGTCAAACTGAAGGTTATTGTCAACTATTACACCTAGTAGCTTGGTAGAGGGATCTGGAGAAATATTGGTACCGTTGTTAGATTTTATGGTAAAGGTTGGTATGGTGGACCTACGAGTTGGGGAGAACAGCAGCAGTTTAGTTTTGTTTGGATTTAATAAGAGATGTTGATTAAGGAGCCAACTTTCAACTGTATTAAAAGCATTTTGGAATAAAGTCTGCAGATCTGTTGGGGAGGTAGCCCAGCATATAAGAGTCGAGTCATCCGCATAGTGAATACAGGTTGCATTACGGATGACTTTGTGCAGGTCATTAATAAATATAGAAAATAGGAGGGGTCCTAAAATGGATCCCTGGGGGACTCCAAGGGTTATAGACAGAAGGGTGGATAGGTAGTCATTCCATAGGACTGCCTATTGTCTACCACTCAGGTAAGACTGGAATCATTTAATAGCCTGGGTGTCTAGGGAAATGGTTTCTAGTGTTTGTATAAGTAGGTGATGGTTTACCATGGTGAAGGCCTTGAAAATATCTAGAAAGAGAGCTGAGGAAAATGTATTATTATTTCAGTTTTGATTTATGACATTAGAGAAGGAGAGGAGGGCAGTGGTGGTACTATGGTGTGGTCTGAAACCACGTTGAGAGTTTTTTAGAAGATTGTTCATGATAAGATAGTTCAGAAGTTGTTTATAGATGCATTTCTCCATAATTTTAGCTAGTGGTGACACAATAGCTATGGGTCAGTAATTAGAAAGTTCAGTGCCGGTGACCCCTTTATGGAGTGGGATTACATGGGATATCTCCCAGATGGAGGGAATGAAGGCTTCAGATATAGGTAGATCGATCAGGATAGAGATCGGGTAAGCTACGGCATCGGCTGCTTTTTGTAAATACTCTGCAGGGAGGAGATCTGCAGATAAGGTAGTAGGTTTTAATTTCTTAATTAGTGTTTGGATAAATGATGTGGAGACTGGTTGAAAGTTAAACATGGGTTGGGAACTGGGTATAGTAATAATTGGGTTTGGGCAACTGGGGGATAATTGACTATCTAGATGTTGGATAGTTTCAGTGAAGAAGCTGTTAAAGGTATTGGCAACCTCTGCTGGAGGTTTTTGGTTAGTATTTGGGGGGGGGTGGATTGTCCTGGGTGGAGAAGTTTTTTTATGCCTGCCCAAAACTTCTAGTGTTTGTTTTGGTGTTTCTGTTGTAGGTGGCAATAATATATTTTTTGCTAGTAATAACAGATTTTTTTGTATCATCCCTTAGCTGTCTATATCTAAGTTGATCTGTAGGGGCTTTTGTGGTCTGCCAAGATGCCCAAGCCTTGTTTCTAAGTGAGATTATTTGTCTGGTTTCAACTGAAAGCCATGGGGCAGCTTTTGTTTTAGTTCTATTACAGCGTGCTGGTGCATGGGTATCAAAGATGGCTAGGAATTTGCTATTAAAGTGTTTTGCAGCTTCTTCTAGTGGGAGGTGTTTTAGTAAGGATCAATTACACAGTTTGAGTTCATTGTGGAAATTAGTAGGGTTAAAGTTTTTATTGTTCCTAACTGTTTTATAAGTGGGTTGGTTGGGGATATCAGTCTTTCGCCTGATTATATAGGTTAGAAAGTGATCACTTATATTATCAGGCAGTGTCCCAGCTTTGTACATGTGGGGATGACTGTTAATTAGTATCCAATCTAGGGTTCTTTCTTTGTTGCTGGGTTTACTTATCCTAGTGGGAGAGGTTATAACCTGAGTAAATCCATATAGATTTCCATGATGAATAGATGGTTCTGAGGAACAAGTGTTCCAGTCTATGTTTAAGTCACCAAGAATAATGGTTTCTTGGGGGTAGTTACTTGACAGCCAGCATAGTAAATCATTCAGAATTGTTGTTATTACCTGGGGGAATGTAGACACACACAACATTTATACATTTGTTTTTATTAATATGCAGCTTAGTGATAATTATTTCAGCCTTTTCAACTTGTGATGACTGTGGGGCATCATTGGTCATCTCTAGTGTGGTTTTATATAGTACAGCTACCCCTCCACCCTTCCTGGTGATACAGTGTAGCCTTAATATATTGTAACCTGGTGGTATAACTTGATTGTCTGAAGTTGATGGTTTTAGCTATATTTCAGTTAGACATAGAATATCCGGGGAAAGGTAGTCTAGGAGGGCATGAATGTGTTGAATCTTATTATTTAAGCTCCTAATGTTTAGATGGTTGACCAGGAGTGAGTTAGGAGGCTTGTTTAAAGTTTTAGGTTAAAGGGAAGGGTAGTACTAGAGCTAGAACCATTAGGTGTGAATGGGCCAGGGTTTGGGTGGATGTCACCATCCATTGTGAGATTCCATTGTGATTTAATGGTCAGCTTCAGGAATTTAATAATTAGGTTTTGGTATTTTTTGGTTTTAGGATTGATGTACCTTGATCTAATTGGTAGATGGTGTTGATTGTGAGGAGTTAGGTATGAGGGAATTTTCAAGTAATCTAACTTATTAGGTGCATTTAAAACAAAAGCATATTTAAAACAAGAAAGAAAAAGCACATAACGAATGGTAAGCAAATTAAATACATAAATAAACACATAAATAAATAAATAAACTGTAATACAATATTTAAAAAAATCCTTTCTATGTTTAGGCATATTCAGAACAAGAAGTATTAAACATCAGTGTAGTAAGTAATGCTTTGTATAATCATTTTTCTTTTAAGATAAAATAATAGAGACTTTTAGCTTATAGATAATGAAACAAAGTATGCTAAACAGGTGCAATGGTTTCTCATCAGACATAATTTACTTCAAAAATGTCACAATGTTGTATCAGGATAGTATAAATGTGGACATGGCACATTCATTTGAAGTATATATATGTTCATATGTTCATATTCATATTCATATATTAGTACTAGGCTAACTGCCCTTGTGAGCCATTTTAAACCTAGCCAATTATCCCCCGAAGTCCTTATTGTCAACATGCGAAAAAATTACACACATTTCTTGTCAAATTTATAACAAGCCTGGAAGGGGAGGACCAGATTCAGAAAAAGGTTAGGCTCGACCAAAAAGGCTGTGGCAAAATGTGCCTTTTGAAGTGATTGTAAAACCTAGTGATATGGAACCACATTAACTGCACTGAGGAACATCCTCATTATCGGTGAATCTAAGTGCCTGTAAATTGTTCAGTAATTACTACAAGCGTTAACAGGCACTTTGCAGCCAATGCATTGCATTTTCACAGACACCAGCTTTATGCACTCCTCCACACACATGCACATATCCAGACACACACACACACACACACACACACACACACACACACACACACACACACACACACACACACACACACACACATTACCCTATCCTACCTGTCCCTTAACCAACCCCCCATTATGACCACCTAGGCAGACACTGACATGTATGTGCACACACACACACACACACACACACACACACACACACACACACACACACACACACACACACACCTATCCTACCTGTTCCTTAACCAACCCCCCACTATGACCACCTAGGCAGACACTCGCACACACGTGCGCATGCACACACACACACACACACACACACACACACACACACACACACACACACACACACACACACACACACACACACACACACACACACACACACACACACACACACACACACACACACGCACACAGACACACACTCGCTTGAGACCACTCATACCTCTGCAGGTACTCACACAAGCAGCTACACTCATATACACCCACTGTCACTATCTGCCCACTAAACTCCCTGGCACTTACCTCTAATGTAATCTCTTCCACTGGAAGTAATGGGTGAAGACAAATTTTTAGCTATGTTAATTAACACAGGTGGTGGTGGTTTACTTAGCTGAGAGTTTCTGTGAATGACTTGGCTGTGTAAATCACCACAGGCATTTCAGAGGAAGAGCACATGACACATTTTTAGGGCCAGTGTTATCTTTTGGTGGCTCCCCAGCAAATGTCAAGTTGTGGGCCCCCTGGACACCTCTAGTCTAAGTATCACCCTACCACTGCCACCCCTCCTAAGCAGCCTTATAAGTCATGCTGCAGAGTTTTAGGAGTAGTACACACTGACAGAACTGTAGCTACAGTTCTATTACACTATGTCAGGCCGGTGTACCAGACTATGTTGGGCCGTTATCTCACAGAGGTATTTTCACAGTGACTGGCATTTAGTTGCAGTGATGATACAGTGCAGAAACTCTATGTACAGGGTTGGACCTAGGTAAAGTGGTACCCTAAGCATTGCCTCATGCTTCACCCCCCCAACTCAAACACACACACACACACACACACACACACACACACACACACACACACACACACACACACACACACACACACACACACACACACACATCCTCTACTGCTTTCCTCTGTTTATCCAGTGCCATCCCAGCTCCCCACACCATACATATTATTTTTTTTATTCTTCTTATCACATTTTACTTCACTTTTCAGCTTTTTAAGATGCCATGACTTTCCATATGCTCTGAAGTACATTTTAAAGTTTTTTTCTCTTTTCTTTCTCATAAAGTTTTCATCCAGTGATAGCTTGAACAAAAATTGTGATAAAGGAAGGAAATTCAGTGTTGCTAGTTTACCTTGCATTGTTTCAACACAGCTTACCTGGCCAAGACAAGACAGTAATAATCATTTAGGAAAAGAGCAAGACAAGACAGTAATAATCATTTAGGAAAAGAGCATGACAAGACAGTAATGACTGTTTAGAAAACTATTCAATTAAGCCATAGGGTTATAGGTGCTATGAGGGGCATTTTAGAGCATTTTCCCAACCTTTTAATCCAGTGGTTGCCTGAACAAATATCACGAGTAAGAAAATTATTTCAGTCTTATTTTTTTTTCTTTCAAGGAGGATGCATGTTGTCCCCAAGGCTTAATGTTCAGAGCTGACAAAATAGCAGCTTATAATAAGCTAACAAAGCAACAGTTTGTGAGGATGCAAAGATCAAATTTGAGAATACTGCCTGCCTCCCTACCCCTTAAAAAAGACAGTCAGTGTCTATGCAATGCTCTGGTGTTAGTGGTTTAAAAACAGAATTTCAAATGGCCACAGCCATATCATACATATGCACGGCATGCCTCCTCACTCCTCACTTACACCCCCCAATGGCAGCTAGCAGTATATGTGCCTGATCTGTGATTGTGAGGAAAGTGAAAAAATAATTGCTATAGTAGCATGTTGCAGTTTTTGCTCCTAGAAAATATACCACCCCTATACAAGCTATAGTAACCTTCTTTGCACAACTCTGAAGTCTTGTAGAAAAGTACATGAAACATTGACCATAGTATCCCCAGCCCCGACACGAGCTATAATGATATATTGTGCACACCTCTGAGGTTTGATTTTTCTGAAAATTAAAGACATAAACCACAATATCCCCACCCCGTACCACAAGCTACATTAATCTTCTGTTCACTCCTGTGAGGAGGGCTGGTTTCAGAATGGATTTGTTTGTGGGCAGAGGCCAACACTAAGTCCATGTCAAAATCTATTTATACAATCTTGGGTATGGGGGCCACAAGATTTCTTGAAACTCAAAGTGTCTGAAGGTTCTGTGATATATTTTATGCCTTGTTTTTGAAAGGTAATTACAAATTAAATACATTTTTATTGCTACCCAGAAGATTTATGTATATACCCAGCATTATTGTGTTTATGCACAGATAAAAATCAGTGATATTTTTTACACACACACACACACACACACACACACACACACACACACACACACACACACACACACACACACACACACACACACACACACAAACCAAGTTCACCTTCAGGGAAACTGGAGGAATTAAATTTCACCAGGTGCATGCTTTTGACATGCTAGGGTTAACCAGGACACATGAATGCACTGACTCATACAGACAGTGACGACATGCAGCCTTCACAATGAAAAAAAATATAGCAAAGAACTCAAGCAGAGCAAAGCACTGTGAAATGGCAATGCTACTCATTGCACCACAGTAGCAATTAGCAGTCGCTTTCATACACATCCTCTTCCTAACAAACCACCAAAGATAGCCGCCTATCATCTGTAAGTGCTATGTTTGTGATAAGTGAAAGAAATTATGGCCAATTTGTTACTCCTAAATGCACTGCAACAATGCCCCCCAACACAGACATGCACACAAACATAATGGCAATGCAGATGATGTTTGTGCTAGAAAGTGAAATAAATTATATTCAGCTTGTTACTCATCCACACTCCAACCCCCATACACATGCAAAGGTACAAGCCATAAGAATACTACTTTATACTTATTTCAGCAAATAGCAATACATTATATAACACTAGTACTGTCACACAAGATCAATGACTTATTTAGTAGTTATCAAACAAGAGCAAAGGGTAAGTCACTTCCATTCTTCTTAATGAGGACTACTGCGTACCTATCACTGTCCCTGATTTCACAGAATGTCCTTGATTTTGTCCTGTCCCTTGCAAAAAGTTTGATTTGCTGGTAAATTATTTAGGATTACAGACAGTCAATGAATCCAGACATCAGAGTTTCATACTTCGTATTTTCTAAAAAATACATGTTGATGCAAAACTTACTATTCTGTTAAATTTTAAGTGAGTTAGAGCAATATTTAAAACACATTCTTAATTTTGAGCCTTTATTCTGCCATTAGTTTTGGCTTTACTTTGAATTCTTGAGCAAAGAAGTTGAGAGTCATAGTATCTGGTGTCCTGCCAGTATTTATAAAACTCCCTGAAAGAGAAAACCATTCTTGAAGACTGGGAGCATCAACTCTCCTTAAAATCCAGAGTAAATGCAGAGATTGGTCTCACTGGGCTACTGACCTCCAGCTCTTTACCTTGCTTATGTTTTATTCAACGATTATCAACTTTATCATAACAGGGTAATATCACAACCTTCTTTTTGATAAAGCATGTAGTAAGAAATAAGAAAATGAATAATATATTTTTTCTCACCCCCCCCTCCCAGTCAGCAGCAGTTTGTGTGAGTCCCCCGCACAGTCAAGGATGGTTAGGCAGCCTCGAGCACTGCAGGTGCCTAAAGTTGGCTATGCTATTAGTTTTAGTGGAGAGAATGCCCACCAGCAGGATTTAACTTAGTCAAGAGCAGTATATCAGTGATGAAACATTTAATGAAATTCTGATGCCTGCTACTCAACAAAACTTACTATAACCAGAGATATCGTTGAATTTTAAAGGAGATATATTATTATTATTATTATTATTATCCCGCTGGTATATTAAGTACACACAAATGCTTTTAGCAAGATTTTCTTGGTTTGCAAGCATTTAACAAAATAAGATAACTTGTTGTGGCTGGGGTGGCCCAGCAACCACAGTGTTAGCTGGTGCCTAAAGCTGGCTATGCACATTCTCATATACCACTCCCTCACAATGCCTCATTTACATTTGCAGGAGGCTGGAGACAGAGCCCATTGAGGTGCCACACCATTTTGAGGTAAGCACAACAGTAGGGCTGTCTCTGAATTGTAAATAGCTGCTGTTAGCAGTAAAGAAGGCTTCCTGCTGTTGTAACATGCAGGGTTAATGAACACATTTTATTCTGTTTGAAATTATTTTTTTTTACCTTTTCCTGATGTTAGAAGCCAATTTAAATATTATTAGTTCTATGTTTTATTTATTCTTTTAGTTTTAAAAGAAAGTAGTCACATGGATACACATTTGTGTGTGCATATTAATAAGCCCTTAAGTTTTTTTGAATGAGATAATATATCGGGAAATGAAGCATATCTGAGATTGTATGCTGCTGTATGCTGGAAAAGTGACCCAGTAGTACATAGATCCTGGCAGTATGAATGCATCACTCTCTGTTGAGGTTTTCAGTCAGTGTGACTTGTATTGGTACAGAAGCTATCTATTTTACATTCTGCCATGTACTACAAGATGTAAGTTTTGAATATCCCTGTTCCTGAATATTACTAACACCATAATTTATGGAAACATAAGTTACATTTAGAGTCAGCATAGCAACATTATAAAGCAGAAGTGGAGGCAAATGAAATATGTAAACATATTGGTTGCTAGCTAAGGTGGTCTCACTGCATTCACATCCATAAAGTAGAGGGAGGCAGGCAGCATTTTATGAGTACTTGCATGTATTTTACGTGTGTGTGTATGTGTGTGTGTGTGTGTGTGTGTGTGTGTGTGTGTGTGTGTGTGCGCGCGCACGCCTTTGTGCCTGTGTAAACTTAACATGCGAAATAAGAAAAAAATGAGAGTAATTAAACAACACATTTTCTCTCTGTTCTTCTCTGTTACTCCTTATCTCAGATAAAGCAGTTCAATTTAGTTTCTACTGGACTGATCTGAATTCTTCTCAGATGTGCATAGGTTGTCTGCAGCATACTATCTTTGTTACAAAAATTTTCAGTCTCTGAAAATTGTTACATAAACGTAACATTTCAAATTAGGGAGGATGATTCCCCAGTATCCAGCTGCTTTTGGGTGTTCCTAAGCACATGTCCCTGAGGCAGTATTTGTTTTCTAAATGCTTCCACAGAATGTATTGGCATGACATTGCACCATCTATAGGTTTTTTGCAAGCTAAATTTCTCAGTAGACAGATCACACACTAATTTTTCATTGAATTCCAATACCAAGTCATTGCAAGGACCCTGTGTTTAATTATGCCACAGTTTACAAGCTA
Source organism: Protopterus annectens (assembly GCF_019279795.1). NCBI lineage: Eukaryota > Metazoa > Chordata > Ceratodontiformes > Protopteridae > Protopterus > Protopterus annectens. The sequence continues at coordinate 906,412,267 of NC_056732.1, forward strand.
TGCGCGTTCTCATTCCAATAACAGCCTCTATTGTTGTATCTTTCCTATGCTCTGCATGATTATGATTGATTTAAGGACTGCAACACATGCAAATTCACTGTACCTCTGTTCCATAAGAACAAATAACTGACTAGTTTCAAGGTGCTGAAGTACTGGGACACTACAATGGTCATATTATATGGTATTATTTGCTCATGAAATTTTGACACTTCCTAGAAGTGCAGTGTTATGTGTATGGACTCAGTTTTCTATAGGAAAACTGAGACATTCACAGCCCATAAAGCTATCAAAATAGCATTGTCCAAAGGAATTTCTGAAAAAAATGTCATATTATACAAGACAGCTTTTGGTTTCAAATGACTTAGCCACACTCCCCCTTTCATATCAGAAACAACAATTTTAATAATATAATAATTTAATAACAGTTGGTCTGCAAAGGCCACATGTTTGAGGCCAGTAATCCTCTTGGTGAGGTACATTTGTGGTCTTTCCAGCTGTTGGAAGTGTCTTGTGAGGTACATCCCAAATGGGGCATTGTACTCTATGATGGGTCTGATGAGTGACGAGTAGAGGGGCACTATCGCCTCTTTATTTCTAGATGTGAACCCTTTAGTAATTAGATGGGCCACATAGAAGGATTTCCTAACTACTTTGGCAATATGATTGTCAAAGGAGAGATTACTATCTACCTGGGTCCTAGATCTCTTATTACTTCTTCTGTATAAAGGGGGCTGCCACCTATGTTGTAATTCGTGGGTGTTTTGTTTTTCACAAATGGGATGACTATGCATTTTGGCATTTAGCTTGAGGCCATGACTTTGACACCAGGTGTCCGTCTCAGTAAGGCCTTTTTGGAGGATGTCCATGTCAGCCGGAGAGTCAATTATGGCTCCTGGGTTGCAGTTATCGGTGAACTTGGTTAGCCATAGTCCTCCTTTGTTTGCCTGTACTTCTGAGAAGTATATGCCTAACAGTAGGGGTCCCAGGACCGAGCCTTGTGGGACACCACTTGTGACTGGTTTGAGTTGGACCTGGAGCCTGCTATTCTTACTGCGTGAGTTCTGTATGTAAGTCAGTTGGCAACCCATCTTGTAACGTAGGGGTTTATGTTCAAGCTGGTGAGTTTTTCTATAATACCTGAATGAGGAATGGTGTCGAACACCTTGGCGAGGTCAAGGTAGGCTGTGTGAACCAGCTTTCCCTCATCTATGGCCTTGGTGAATGTCTCTAAGAAGTCAACCAGGTTAAGTAGGCATGATCTGCCCTTAACAAAGCCGAACTGGGTCAGGTCAAGTGTTTGGAGGTTCCCAGTGTCTTTGCTAATGAGTTCCATGATGATGTGCTCCATAGCCTTGCAGACCAGGCTAGTCAGGCTTATGGGGCAATAGTTACCAGGGTCAGTTGTGGCCCCTCCTTTGTGGAGTGGAATAACCATTTCTGTGTGCCATTCTATGGGCATGTAGCCTGTGGAGAGGCTGAGGTTGAACAGTGTGTTTAGGTGGGGGGTTAGTTCGTTCTGTAGTTCGTGCAAGACGCATTCTGGGACACCATCTGGCCCCATTGATGCTATGTTTTTGGCTTTTGAAAGGGCTGTTTTCACCTGTGAGTCTGTGATTTCTGGGACACTACACTTTTCCGGTATTGTTGTGGGCCCTTTTGGAGGTGAGAGGGGGGTGAAGTTTGCACTGAATCTATCTGCCAGGATGTTGGCAATATCAGTAGGTTCAGTATATTTTGTGCTATTCTGCACTAGCTCAGAGCATATCTGTGAGTTGCCACTTAGATTCTTGACATAGCTAAAGAAGGCTTTGTGGTTATCATTTGAATCCTTGGCTATTTTTCTTTCAAAGTTAGCCTTGGATGATTTTATGAGGGACCTTAGTTTCTTATTGATACTGCTCAGGGATGTCTTTCCTTCTTGGGATTTGCTTTTTTTCTGAACTAGTTTCCTCCTTTTATTGTATAACCTGTTTATGGCAGGGGTCCACCAGACTGGTTTTGTTCTCTTAGGAGAGTGAATCTTGGTTTTGCTTGGGATGGCACAATCCATGCATCCTTGTAGGTGCTCATAGAGTGCATTTGTAAAGGATTCTGCATCTTGGGCAGCGTTATCCTTTAGCGTGGGGGCTGTGAAACTTACCACCACTGTCTTAAGTAAGGTGAAGTTTGCTTTAGAAAAGTTTTTCACTGTGGTTTCCTTGGTTGGGGGTGGTGGTAGGGTGTGGATATCCAGAGTGATTAGTTTATGATCTGATCTAACCAGTGACAGGTTGACCACCGATGCAGAACACCTGTTGCCCATGTTGGTGATGACCAGGTCCAATATGTCCCCACCTCTGGTAGGGGAGTTTACCAGCTGATCCAGGGAATTTAAGTTGATAAATTCCAGAAAGTGCTGAGCTTGAGGGTTTGTACTCAAGTAGCTTTCCCATTTAATTGTAGGGTAATTGAAATCGCCCAATATCAGGGAGTTCGGTAGGACCTTTATGTTTTCCAGTGTCTCTAGAAAGGCAGAGTGGTGGTCCTGGGTCATGGAGGGTGATCTGTAACAGGCCACAATTTGCATTGCAGATTTGCCAGATGTTAGTTGCACATAAATGATCTCAGAGGTATCATGCTGCGCCACTAACCTGGAAGTGTAGGTATCCTTGATGAATATGGATACACCCCCTCCTTTTGTGTTTCGGTCTGTGTTCTGTGGCCAAAATGTGTGGTATGAGTTGTAGCCCAGTAGTGCTGGAGTCCTCTCTGGAGCCTTGAACCAGGTTTCAGTTACTGCACAGATGTCGACATTCTCCATACTGAGGAGTGCTTCGAGTGCATGCATTTTGAGATTTAAACTCCTGGAGTTGAGTAGCATAACCCTCATTTTTTTATTTGTGCTGTTTATGGAGGTGGGTTTGACTTTTGAGCCTTGCCTAAAAAAGGCACTATTGGGGCAGCAAGAGCCTTGGCCAGTATTCGAAAGCCTAGGGGTGACAGGTGCAAGCCATCTCTTGTGAAGCAATGCGGCTTATCGAGCATGTTGTCCTAGGCTGACAGACACTGGATCCCCTTTGAATGACACCAGAAGCTTAGCCAATTGTTGAAATTGCTCATTTTTTCTTTATACTGAGGTATCATTCTTAGTGAGGGCAGGATGCTACTCAGGGTCAGGGTCATACCCGCCTGAGCTACATGATCAGAGAGCTCTTCCATGTCTCTGTCCACGTAGTCCAGGGAGGTACGTCTCAGGTCATTCACACCAACATGAACAATGACAGAGTCATATTTGTACTTGTTCTGGAGTGACCCGAGTGCTTGTGTTATGTGGCAGATTCTGGATCCCGACAGGCAGCTAACAGTAACCTTCTCCTTGTCCAGACTAGGAAGTGGGACGTCAGTGTGCCTGACTATAGAGTCACCTATTACTGGTGTGTTAGGTATGTTATTTCACCTTAAGGGCTGTGATTGTGCGGGACATTGATTTTGTGTTTATATGTGTTGTCTGGTTTGTGACGGGAGGTGCAGGTTTTTTGGGTGTCTGCTTTGGAGCTCTTGGATGCTTTTGCAGGTTTTTATTTAGAGCTTCTGAGTATGATTTAGTGTATTTATGTGTATTTTTTTGCCAGTGCCGGTTTAGTAGGTCTATGTGAGGCTGGAGGTGTGGTGCAAGTGTTAACCTTTTCCTCATGACTGTCTGTTCCAGTCTTGGGTGGAGAGACCTTAGCCTCCAGTTTGGCTGTATAATTGCATCTCTTGCATATGTTAGTGTTTTGTGGTAGGAGGAGAGGGTTGTCTGTGTATATGAGGCAGTTGTAACATTGCCTCAGGATACCCAGGTTCACCAGTTGGACTGCAGAGTACACCTGAAGTTGCCCTTTGGTCATGCCTGAACAGTAGGGTGAGCTGTTTAGTCGCTTGGTTGGTGAGGGTTGGATAAAGGGTCTTGCCCTGCTGGGCAATCAAGTGTCGGAGTATATTAGTGCTTGCTATTAGGTCTGAGCAAGTGCTGGACTGTAGGATGCTTTTTGAGTGCTTTGGTTGAGACACTAGTTTCAAGGGAAAAACTGAAGAGGAGACTTAGTGGAGCCGGGAATAATTTAACCGTAGCTAACCGGTGCTGCCAGCTCGCAAAACTGTGCAAACGCGATTTTTAAACTACTAATTTGTGGGCTGGAACTACTCCTCCAGGGACAGATGGCTGCTCAAAGTACCCTTCTCTCACAGGTGAACAGAGAAACTTCCCTCTATCCAAGTAAGGTATGGGCAACTCAGAAACTTGTAACACAGCACTGAATTCAGCACTAGCCTGAAAATTGGACTATACTAGCTTAGAAGGGTGGGAAACAAGGAATGTTTTTATTTATTTTTTTTAAAGATAAGGCAAAAACAATAAAAAGTACACTTAAAACAGCTTTAAACAACTACAAGTGATTGGAAAAGGCTATCATACTTTAGTGTGTAGCCTACTACAGTTAAACAAATTATTTAAACAAAAAATGACTTTTTAAAAGTGCAGGCAGTCAAATAAGTACAATATGTGAAAAAAACAGCTTTTAAATCACAATAAACACTGGAAAATCAGCATTTAGGCAAAAAACAGTTAAGTACAGCAAGAAAAAACAGAAAACTGATACTTAATCACAACAGAGACTATCTTTTAAGCTAGAAGGCTTGTATCAGTTTAAGGCTTTCTAGTGCTTTCCAGTAGGTTAGTAACAGGAACGATGGGAAACAAGCGCAGATGTGGTCTTTTAAACCAGAAAGTTGAAAGAGATGGACAGCTTCCCAAATTATCAATAAACTACAATTCCTGGGTCAAGAACCACTCCTCTCGTGGTAGACAGGCTACCTAGTACTTACCACTCCCACTGATAAGCTAGAAGGCTCCACTCCAACACAAAGGCTTGGGGGCTCAGAAGCTTACAAATAGTCCTGGATACAGCAAATCTTTACCTGGACTAGCCTTGCCTAAAAAAGGCACTATGGGGGCAGCAAGATCCCTGGCCAGTATTTGAAAGCCTAGGGGTGACAGGGGGACAAGCAATGGTAGCAAACTTAAGGAAGAAGCCATGCTTAAAATGCCTTATCCTGCTTATTTGTAGTCAGCATAGGACAGTTTGGCTCTCTTCAACTTTTTTAGCCTGAGATTTCACTATCCCACAACCTGTTATGTAGCCCAAATAGTGGCCTTCTGCCATGCTTAACTTGCACTTAGCTGACTTGGTAGTTAACCTAGTGTGATACAGGGAATATTAATTGGCTTGAACTTTCAGGAGACGGCTTTCCCAGTCTTCAGACAATATTACTATGTCGTGCAGGTCAGATGTTGTATGGCTTGTACAGGGTTTAAGAATGTTGTTCACCAACCACTGGAGTGTTGTATGTACACTATGGAGAACAAAAGGCAGGACCTTGCAATGGAATGGTCTACCTGGTGTGGAAAATATCAGTTTTCCTTAGTTTTTGGAACTAATGGAATTTCCCAATAGACTCTGGTTAGGTTTAAAGAGGACAGAAACCTAGCCTTGCACAGTTTTTGTTCGTACACTTGGAGTATGGGATATAAAGCAAATTTGGATATGTAATTTTGCTTTCTGAAGTCAATACAAAGCCTTATAGGCCCATCTGGCTTTGGATCAAGTACAATGGGGTTATTTCACTCACTTTAGGATTCTTTATTACTCTTATTTAAGTTTCTTCTTTATTTCCTTCCTATTTGCTTCCCTATATAATTGGCACTAGGAATCTGGTATCCTAAATGGTTTCAAATTTGCTTTCTCACCTGCTATGTTTTCTGTGTTGAGCATGATTAAACTGGTTCTACCAGGCAACAAAAGTGTCCTTATTCCTGAGAAGAAATACTTACACTACCTTTTTTATATATCTATAATGCCTCTCTTAGTTGACTTTAGAACATTCTGCATGAACCTTAACTGCTATTATAAACATAACTGCTGCAGAAACTTCAGTTTCTCTCTAAAGTTTCAAAATATTTATGTGGTATAATTGTTCTTGTTCTCATTTACTTGGTTATCTCACACTATAATTTTCCTTACTTATTTTTTTCACAGTTTCAAATTGTCCTTGCTATTTTGCAAATAACTTGTTTTCGGTAATGAGTACTAAAACATTTTCCTGGTTTAAATGTTTTTTATTATATGCACTCTGTTGTGTATTCTGTGCTGCCAACATAACAAGCTTTTCTGTAGGCATTTTTGTTCATAACCTTTTCTGCAAGTCTGAAAAATGTTCTGTCACACTTTTATAGGGAATCTAACACTTAGACTAGTTCTCTTATAGTAAAGAGAAGATGGAAGCAGTTGGTCTCATTTTCTCTAATCTTCTCCTGTAGCCTTTTGTTAACATATACTTTAAAGTCTAAATAACTGAACTAACCCTTCTGTTTGATGGTGGTAGACAGATGTCCATAGCTGTTTCACTTTAAAAAATGGCAACATTCATAGGCAGTAATGGGGTGCTTTGAGCTGTGAGAATTTTTCCAGGAATTTCTACTCTAGAAAGGAGTGGTACTAGTTATTTTGCTATTGATTCTTCCTTATCCCTTCCTCTCAGGAACTGTTGATGCATAATCATTAATGACCAGGATATACTGATGTCCTTTTATTCATATGCTGCTGTATTCATAACACAAGGGAGTCTGCCTCTGGTCGACTCTTGTACATGTGGCCATTTTACAAAAGATAGATGCTACCGCTATGGTGCGTGTGTTGTCCCTCATCTCTATCTGTAGATGTTGGCCATAAACAGACATTGGGTACAAAACAGATGTCAGCACGCACCTTCCTCAGAACTTTTCTGCTGCCTGTGTGACTGCCAACTCCAGTCATCACTCCTTCAGAAAAGTGATCTCGTGAGAAGCGGTCATCTTATCTAACTTCAGATAAGTACCCCATAGGGGTTTTTCATTATCCTTTGCTACTGCTGCAGGGTTTTTTATGTCAGGTAGAAAGAACAGGTGTAGGTGTGGAAGGCAAATTCCACATAAGATATGCATGAACTCTGCCTGTTTTGCTTAGGCTAGGAACACAACCACACTACTTGTAGTATTTGTCAGGCCTTTGTTCCCAAAACCCTCAGGAGTTGCTTAGCTGCCTTAAAACTTTATTTAGAGAACCAACATCTAAAGCATTTGGCCAAAGTGATGGATCTGATGTCGGGCCCCTCGGATGAGTTGTCACTCAAAATGGCCAAAAAGTCAAGGCCCGAACCGACTGCTGTGCCCTTCCTTCCATCTGTACCTCTCAAGGCTGATGAAGTCCCGGAGTCCGAGCCAGAATCCTTGGACCTTACTTTGGTGAGTACTCAGGTGGAAGCTGTTAAAGAAGCTGAGGGCACATCCCAGAGGGAATCGCAGGTGTCTGAATCGGTTGCTGATGGGGAACCTAGGCTCATCATATCCGCTTGGGGTCTCACAAATTGTGGTGCACAAGGATGTTAGCTCTGATATTGTTGAGTGTCATCCGGCATCCATCCCTCCCACTCTTCAACGGATCTCCAATACCTTGATGTCAAAGTCCCATAAAAAAGAAGAAGCAAAAAAACTAAACATCTTGCTCCTTTGCCGATGCCCGCCACTTCCGAACAACTTCCTGACTGGCAGGCCTTCACCCAAGGCCTTTTGAATGCCTTCTTAGCTCTACACAAGGCCCCTACTCTGGTTCAGGCCCTTACTGCATCTACCCCTAAACATAAACCTGCTCAGGATGTTTCATCTGAAGAATAGGATTCATCAGGGGATGAATCTCTCACTTATACCTCACTAATTGCTTCGCCTCTGGGGTATGCTTCCTGAAAAGAGGAGTCTAATGGCACAGATTCCCCAGGAGTACATATCACCTTTGGGGAAACTATTGCTCAAATGAAAGAATTCTTTAAGTGGGACAACAGTCAGGTTTCAGAAACCCAGAAGAGGAATTATGAGCTCCTGCAAATGGAGTCTCCAAACCCATCTGCTGTTCCTCCAGTACACCCTGCCTTCTTGGATGCATTCCTGGCTGCCTCCAAAAACCCTGATTCACAAATTCCTGCACCCAAATGTACAAACAGGTTTTATAAGGTCCATGAGGATACTAAATTCTTGCACAAAGCACCCTCTGCAGACCCTTCAGTCAAAACTGCTAAGCTACTCCCTTCCACCTCCTTCCTGCCTCTGACAAGGAGAGCAGGTTAATAGAGCACCTAGGGAAAAAGATCTACATTTCTGCTACCCTAGCAGTTAGAGCAATTAACTACCAAACCCACATGGCCAAATATTCCCTGGCTCTGCTAGCTGATGTGACTAAACAACTAGGGGACCTCCCTGACTCCCCACGCAAGGCTAAAATATCTACCCTGTTGAATTCCTTCACTCAAGTGACCAAGCACTCTATTAAGTGCAGTTATGGTGCAGTAGACGCCTCCTCTAGGGCTGAAGCTTCAGGGTCTATCATTAGGAGATACTCCTGGCTTAGGTTGCAGCCTCTCCCTGATGACATTAAGTCTAAACATTTGTATGGGTTCAGCAGCTGCTGATCTTTTTAAGACCCTCCAAATGAAGGGCAAGGAGCTACAGGGTCTGAGACACATTTTTGTCTCTCTGATTACACACTTCCAAAGGAATTACCCTACCAAAACCTCCTTTGTGAAAAGGCCTGCCAGACAGTTGCCAGCCAAAAGCAAGAAGGACTCCAGGAAACAGGCCTCAGCCAGACCTCCTCCCTCTAGTCCTACCACCAAACAGCCCTTTCAGGGTAAGTTTGGTAGCCTGTGACTACCAGACACTGGATCCAAACATCCTACTTTCCATGTGTCTCTCCCTACCTGCTTGGAATCAGCTTACCCAGGACTCTTGGGTCCTGTCTATAATAAAACAGGGGATACTTCATGAGTTGGGAGACCAAACTCACTCCGAAAAGCATTCCTCAACCTCCTCTAGAACAACTGCCTTTCTTCCCCTCAGTTCTTCAGGAACTCCTAGATCAAGGAACCATTCAAGACATCCCTGCACATGCAAGGGGAAAGGGATTTTACTCCAAGATGTTTTTAGTTCCCAGGAAAGAAGGTCCATCGAGGCTAATCCTGGATTTGTTTCATCTCAACACCTTCCTTCAAGTTCCCACCTTTCTCATGCTCATTCTTCCTACCCTGCTCCCCCTGATCCTACCCCAGGCCTTCTTAGTATCCTTGGATAAAGAAGCCTACTTACACATTCCAATCCATCCCCTCTTCAGAAAATTCCTCCACTTCTCAGTGGGTTCTGCACACTTTCAGTTCTGTGCTTTGCCATTTGGCCTCTCTACGGCCCCAAGAGTGTTTACAAAATGCCAGGGCAAAGGGAATCCAACTCGTCCCCTACTTAGATGATATCCTGATCCAGGCCCTGTCAGTTCCTTTTGTTCTACAACATCTAGACTTCACCATTTCCCTCTTGAAAAGTCTGAGATTCACTATAAACCTCAAAAAATCATCCCTGATTCCTTCTCAGGATCATGTGTTCCTGGGGTGCAGGATCCCAACAGAAAAAATGATGGCCTGTCTTCCCCCAGAAAAAAATGTTGTCCCTCAATACTTACTCCAAGGAATTACTCCCTCTAAAAGCCATATCAGCCATGGAGTTCCTCATGCTCCTGGGATTCATGGCCTCCACCATCCCCATGGTTCCCCTGGCAAAACCTCACATGAGAAAGTTCCAATGGTACTTGAGAACAGTCTGGAAATAACATCAGGACACTCTGGAGTATATGATTTCAATGCTCCCATGCTTTTCCAGGGAAATTAACTGGTGGATAGCTCAGATAAATGCCACCCCAGGCTTGCCCCTGCAACCTTTGCCCCTAAACACAGACACCTCAGACATAGGTTGGATGGACCCTCACTCAACAGAAAGAAAACATCAATATCAATGAAATGAAAGCCCTGATATTAGCCTTACAAATTTTCAAGGATCATTTCCTTCCAGGCACATTGAGGTGGTCGACAGACAATACCACGGTGCTGTGGTACATCAACAAACCAGGTGGACAAAGTCCTACCTCCTGTGCAGGTTTGCCCTGCAGGCATGGGAAATTGCCCTGGACAGACAAGTCAACATCCAAGCTGTCTACATCCCCTCAGAAGACAATGCAATGGCAGATACTCTAAGCAGGACAATGACTCTATCTCATGAATAGATGCTAAACATAGATGTGTTTCTGGACCTGGTCCATCAATGGGGTATTCCAGATGTGGATCTATTTTCCTCCCCCATGAACAGACAGCTTACAACCTTCTGCTCCAGGGTACCACACTCTGAAGCATGGAAGGTGGATGCTCTCTCATTCACTGGGAAGGGGATGTACACTTATGCATTCCCCTCCTTCCTTCTCATACAAAAAGTTCTGCTGAAAATTCAGAAATAACAACCACAAACCTTGTTGATGACTCCCTATTGGCCAAGGCAGCATTGGTTCCCCCTATTACTATATCTAGCCAAAGACAATCTCCCACAAGTTAACTCAATGGATGGCCCTGCTCACACAGGAGAAGGGAACACTCATACATCCACAACTGTCCACTCTGAGCCTTAGACTGTGGGTGATAAGACATTGATTCCCTTCACACACCTTTACACGGAGGACATGCTTCAGGTTTTGGAGGAGGCCAGAAAACCAAACACCAGAAAATCATACCTTTCATAGTGGAAGAGATTTTCTGCCTGGTGTCAAAAACACAACTTACAACAACTGGTAGTAGAACCCCCAGTGGTACTGTCTTATCTTTGTGAATTGATGAAGTCTTATTACTCTGTCAAGACCCATTTATCTGCCATCTCACCATGCCTGCCTCTCAACACTTCTTTGGATTCTAGGCTGGAAGTTAAACTTTTCATAAAAGAGGGTCTGTACCTCAAACCCCCAAGAAAGCCCATCTCGCCTCCTTGGGATCTTAACTCTGTACTGGAGAAATTGGCACTTTTACCCTTCAAGCCAGCCAAAGACTGTTCTCTCCAATATTGTACATGGAAACCCTACTCTTGGTGGCCATTACTTCAGCCAGAAGGGTCTCAGAACTACAAGCCCTTATGGCTTCCCATCCATTTACTGTTTTTCACAAAGAAAGAGTGTGTTTGCGCACCAACCCTACATTTATGCCCAAAGTAGCCAATGAGCTGTCCCTGAATCAGGCCATCAATCTACCCACTTTCTTCCCTTCACCCCAAAACCTGTCTGAAAGGATACTACATACTATAGATGATCACAGACAACTTAGATACTATCTGGCCAAGACCAAACCCTTCCGCAAATCAGACAGGCTTTTTGTATCTTACCACCCAAGAGCTCTGGGACACCCTGTTTCCAAGCAAACCATATCCTCTTGGATATCCAAAACCATCACCTTTTGCTATACTGCCAATGGCAGAAAGCTTCCCTTCCCAGTAAAGGCACACTCCACTAAGGCAATGTCCTCCTCTGGAGCCTTTTTTTGCCATACCGTTACAAAACAATACAAGTTGGACATTGTGTCTAGAGCCAGCGCAAGGTTTGCCAGAGCCATCCTTCATGGGTTTGTGGAAAGTGCTTCTACTCCACCCAATTCTTAATGCAGGAGCTTTTGCACTCTCCCTTGTGTTATGAATACAGCACCATATAAATAGAAGGACATGCTGTATAGCTTCCAACTCTGCCTTCCCCCTTGCACTTGCCTAACTCCTGAGTACCCACTCTGTAGTCGCTGATTCCGGTGGCATTCAGTTCTGAGGAAGGTGTGTGCTGATGTCTGTTTTGTACCCAACGCCTGCTTATGGCTGACATCCACAGAGAGAGAAATGGGACGTCACATGCACCCTAGCTGTAGCATCTATCTTTTATAAAATGTCTGGATGTACGAGAGTCAACTAGAGGCAGACTTTCTTGTGTTATGAATACAGCAGCATATAGAAGAGAAGGGCATCTAAAGTTAAGGTAAGAATTTACACAACAATACTATATCCCTGATCAGCTTTACAAGTGGATCCACAATTTCCATTGCTGTTTGTTCAAATGGGACATCCACAATGAATAAAGGTATTAAAGGGAACTTAAATCCTATGATGGCTGCTGTCCTTTGACATTCTATACAGACTGCACAAAATTCTTTTCATGTCCTTCATAATACCAGGCCAGAAATAAGCTAAAATTATAGCTATTTTATATCTATTCCTACATGATCATGTAGAATGTGGGAATTTGCTATCTAATCATAAAATTCTGAAGAACTTTGAAACTGAAAATTGGTCAGTGTGTATATTCTTTGTCTTTAGTTGTCCTGTACAACAGATCATTTCTTTTACACACTATGGGTATATATAAAGTGGTGCTGTTTTGCTCCATTGGTTCACATCTACTGTTTTTACATTCTGTCTAGTTCAACATGTGTATTGTCTTTCCACTTTTTTTTTTAATTGACATTGTTTGTTTGTAGGTCAGTCAAGTCAGCATTGTTGTTTTATCAGTATTTTAATGCAAAGTGGAGGCCATGACTGTTTCTCTTATTAATAGCAGTTATAGCTTTTCCACTTCATCTACTTAATCCTTTTAAAAAAGGCAGCACAAGAAATAAGTTAATTCTCCCAGAAGTCTAATAGTTTCCCCCTCTGTCCTCAGTGTTCATCTTGTTTTCTTTACCCTTAGAGTCTTGTTGTTTCTGACTGGCTTTGTGCTTTGGTTTAGTAGGAAGGAGCTGAAGAGTTTGTTCACGATAATCTTTTCCACTACCTTCTGTATGAAAACTATCATTTTCTTCCTCAATTTCCCCACCTACTTCACCTAGTGGGGTCTTATCTATTGGTCCTTCCCTGTCAGTTATCACACTAACATCTTTTATTATTTTAGCAACTGGAGTCCTTTAGAAAGGCTTGTCTCCTCTTGTCAGTCTCCACATTTCCTCCCTTTATTAATTGAACCACAGCTCTCCGAAAGAATATTTTGCAAAATCTTGCACCTGCTCCTGTGTCAATCCTGGCATAACTTACTATACTTTACTCATCCCCTTCACAACCCTCTCTAGCCTCCTAGCCCACTCCTTTCTTTTGCTTTTCCCACTACCTTACCTTAACCACTTCATCTCTGCAGATCTTTCCTCTCTTTCCTCCCTGCTCACCTAAGCTACCTGAAGACACCCTACTCTGCACTCGTCTTATAATCTCCTTCTCTCCGTCAGTCTTCCTTCTATAACCATAATATCACTCGGTTTCCCCTCACTGTCTCTAGTCATGTAATCTCTAATATCGCTTTTTGAATATTTTATTAGAATTGTCTCAGATCTCATTTACCACATACTAATCTATGTACCAAATAATATGACTATTGAGATTTTCCTCACATATTCTCTTCAACTCATGTTATTGTTTTTCATTGCACTCTACTATGAAGCATATGTTCTATGGTTTTCTCATTACAATGTTTTTTTACTCTGATGTTTTGTTGTGTAACATCATACTTTGTGATTTAAAATGTCTGTACTTTATTTTTGAAAGATTGTGATAGTGGAGCTGTTCTCCCCAGGCCTCCTCTGAAAATGGGCACTTTCTGAACAAGTCGGACTTTCCCAGTAAACAAATGTCAAATAAATAAACAGCCATTGCATTTCCTTTACATCTGTCACAGCATTGCATTTAATAAGTTTAGTAGCAATACATGGTAAAAAACATTTGACACTTCTTGTAATTGAAATCTTAGCACTATCTCATTGCATATGCATGCTTTTACAGCTTGTCTGGATTCACCTGCTTGTACATGTATAGTGCTGCTGTTTTTAATTGTGAAGTACTTGACTATATGCTTTTTCCTACAACATTTAAAACAATCTATCGCAGATAGCACTTTTGTCTTGTTTACAGGCAAAGACACATGCTTAGCTGAGGTCTTATTACTACTCAGTACAAGCAAGTCTAACCTGCAGTATGAGTTAACAACGAACATTCTACTAAAATAACTAGCTGTTAAGAAGACTTAGGGTTACAGGAATACCTATTTTCCTAAATTGCTAGGGTGTGCTCTTTTAAATTTGTCAACAGACATGATTTCTAGAATTTTATTTATAATATTTACACAAGGGTTTGGCCACAATTTTAAAATATGCATTATGTCAGCCACTTCTGCATAATGAATTTCTTGGTGAGAAGCTTAAGGACTGTGCATTGACTGAGGCTCCTGCCATAGCTAAAATTTCTAGTTTTAGCTTCTGGTAGCTATATGCATCAGCACCCCCCCCCCCCAAGTCAATGCATGCCTTCAGTGAGTTCCTGGGTAAATGAAAGGGCAATATTCTGTCCCACTCCACTTGGGGTCAGTATTCTTGCTGTATATCTCTCAAACAATATGAGCTAGGCCTAAATATTGCCTTCCATAATGAGTTTCTTCAGAGGTCATTGGTATTTGGGATTCCCAGTCAGGAAGGAGGTCGGTTCACAATTGTAGATATCTCTTGTTGTGGTCTAAGGAGGTTTTGGCCAGTAGCTATGCTTCTTTCTAGAAGCTACATAGATATTGGTGAGTGACTGCACTCCTTCCTTGAGGGTCCTAATTAGAATTCACTAAGGTGTTAAATTAATGTTTACAGTTAGCTCAGATCTCAGTAGCTTCAGTTCAGTAAATGAATGTTATTTAGATGGTCAAATGGTATGATCATCACATCCAAAAAGTTGGCTCAGCAGATTGAAAATCAGCAAATCAAACATTGCCAGCTTTGTTTTGGTGAGAGATCACAAATGGTGTGGATTGGGGAGTTTCGCATACCTCTCAGCTGTCCAGATTTTTGCAGAATGTCCAGCTTTTTGCTTAGTCCTATTTTCATAAAATTGTGGTTTTCTGGCAAATTAGTGGCAAATCATTAAAGACTGAAGTTAGAAAATAATGGCAGACATTTGAGTTTCAGACTTCACACCCTTCAGAGCATAAATGCAAATGCAAAACTTGTTATTCTATCAACTTTCTAAATTTGTAACAGCAATATTTAAAATGTTCCCTATTTTTGGGCCTTTGTTCCACTTTTATGTATGGCTTTGTCCAGATTTCTTGCTCGAAGAGGTTGAGAGTTATGGCTTTGCACTTTCACCACTATAGAATGATCTTAGAGTTGGTATATATAATTAGACGAGGGTGTGGGAGTGCAGTGGGGTTTGTACCCTTAAAAATACTTATTTTTTACAATCAACCAGTTATTGTTGATCATTTACATGTCGATTACATGAGTATAGACATAGGGTTTTGACTTTATCAACTGAAAAAAGCTGTACTTTCTTCAAGACAACTGCTTTTCCCTGCCACAAGGACTCTTTTGTGGAACAAATCTCCATATGGTCAGAGTGGCTTTTACAGCTGCTGAGAGCAACTCACTTTACAGCCATATGGATCCCTTCAACTGGAACAAATGCCTGCATAGGCACATGGGTTTAACAAGTTCCTCATTTTCCCCATAAAGCCTCTTATGGTTCCAACCACATTAAGAAGTAGCATTCACTCTGGAGGCTTACTTCTGTTAGTCTGCTGTCCTTATTTTGGTGCAGGGAAAATATTCAGGCAGTTAAAAGAAAATCTGTGCTTCTGTCTGCTACAGTCTACCAATGTTGAATTTGACAGTACTCAGAACAAAGCATGAACCATTTTCAGGTTTAAATATGTTTATTTACAAGAGAAACAAAAGCAAAAAAGTTCACATTTTGCCAAAATGTAGAGAATATAACAACAAAAAAAATCATCATTCTCATATAGTCTTTCCACAGTCCTCATTGAACATAAGGTGCTGCTACCCACAGTGGTATAAACCAAACAGTACTAAACAAAATGTTAAGTCTCTTTTTTTCAAATGAGCCAGTATTTCAGATGACTCCTCAAGACTTTCTACAGCATGTAAAATAACAGTCTATATCCCTTGCTGACTTCAAGGTTATTCCCCAGACTTCTTTCAGAGATATCTTTTGACTATGTTCCTTGCCTCCTGGAGACTCTGCTTAGCTTCCTTTTTCAACTTATGAGTCAGGCAGTGTCCCTGATGTAGTTCTACATATAGATGCTGCCTATTAATTGCCATGCAGATAATTTGTCTGCCTTTTTCAGATTGTAACATTCCCTGCTTAGTACTCATAGTATGCTTGGCTGGATCTTTTTCCACTGCCTCAGAATATAGATTTCTGGCAGTAATTTCATATGAGGAACAGATATCAAGGGGTTGTGATCTGGGAATCAAACTCAGTGATTTGAAACGTCATCCACTTTACGGATGAGCAAGAGTATGGATATCATGTGAGACTGTGTGGATGCGTGTGTGTGTGTGTGTGTGTGTGTGTGTGTGTGTGTGTGTGTGTGTGTGGTGTCTGTATGCATGTGTGTGTCTGTGTGTATGTCTGTATCTTTGGGGGGAGAGTGTGTCTCAGTGAATGCCAAGGACAGCAGTTATGCCACTGATAGAGAATGCAGGAGCCTTGCCTGAGGGTATACATGCTAGTAGAATATTCTGTAAATACTGATCAGTACCCTTTGATGCACAAAAGCTTCATTAAGGCAGCAGAATAAAGTATCTTTCCTTGGAGCTGGGACGAGTTATAAAACAGTGGCTAGATGTTTTTGGATTACCTTTGTAAGCAAACCTAATTCCACCTGTCAGTTCCATCTAAAAGGTCTCATCAATGGCCCTAAGGTTAATTCTATTTAAGTATCTTGAAAAATTCAATTGTGTTTCGTATGTGGCTAGACACATTTAGGTTTCCTTTGTATCCTTCATAAATGCATACTATCACAGACCCTATTATTCAAGCAACTTTCTAAGTCTCTAAGAGTAATATTTAAAATCTGTCCCTATTTTTGGGTCTTTGTCCCACTCTGCCATTATTTTCGGCTTTGTCCAGATTTCTTGTTCTAAGAGGTTGAAAGGTATGCTAACAAGGAAATTAGCCTATGAGGTTTAGTTTCTTGCACTCTTAGAAATTTGCACTATACTAATTATCAGTTTTTCTATGGGATGATATTCATATAACTGTCTAGTCTGACGCACTTGAGACATAAATATGCAAGGACATAATACAGGATCTGGTTGTAAAACTTTTTTTGCTAGTTGCATTTTTTTATGTTTTTGTATGTCATGGGGATTTCTTCTCCTTAAACACTCAACAGCCCTGACTGAGTCTTTTCATGTTCCATAGTGTAGCCAATGAAATTTAAGAGAAAATGTAACAGGAGAACATGAACACTCAAGGGCCATCACATCTTGTGCTAATGTGCTACCATTTCCACTTTAGTTTCTATCTATTCACCACTGGGGCAACCAGGCTCTGGAGTTGGTGTTGATAAATTGGATGATCATCTATGTGACTGGATGGAGTTGTTCACAAAATTTTTGTCTGTGAGATGGATCTGATTGGAAAGTCTAATCTGAATGATAATTTATTGTACCATCACAGAAAATGTTTAGGGATTTACCAAAGGCAGATTTTCTAGTGAGCCTCAAAAATAAATAAATAAATAAATAAAGAGTCAACAGTACTACTTTACAAACACTCACTGAAATACAACATATGTTCAAATCAGCCAGGGTGCCAGGACTGAGAAATTGCTATAGAACTCCAAAACAGCAGCATGCATGTCAGTGATACTAAAGAAGACCATTAGAGTTGTGCAAGTCTAGAGACATAACTTACAACAGGCATGGACTATGGCTCATGCCAGTTATCATGACACTATCAGTCAAAAATCCATAGTAACATTCCTCTCCCATGCAGTATGAAGAGTATTAATTGGGTCATGACATAGCCACCCCTGTTAATCTTGTGCAAACAATAAACAGAACTGGTTCATGATAGAAGTAAGTGTCATTAACCTGTTAGCCCTCAGTTAATAAGGGAATATATGGTATTGCTAGGTTTTCTTTCAGGAGTTCCACATTCAATTTTTGATATTAAGTTGAAATACTAATTTTGCTTTAGTTCCTAATGACCATAAAGCCTCTCCCTACCCAGATGTTCAGTTTAATCTGTTGTTCACACCACTGATCTCTCTTCTCTCTCTCTGCTTTATATATATATATACATACATTTCCCTCTTCCCCTCTTCCTCAAGGGAACAAAGCAAGATCTGATATTTCAGATAAGTTAATGTGATTCTAAAGTTGCAGTATTTTGAGATGTTACAACTGTGTGTCTTCAGTGGTAATGGCTCCCCTATCATCTGCAGGTGGTACATGTTTTGTAATATGCCATAACCCAATCCTGCCTCCATGCTCAATGGGTAATGATGGGAATATGGACAAGCAATGCATGATCTGCCAGTGTTCATCTGCACAGCTTAGGGCAGGGTTAGAGCCCTTTGTCTTCATAGAAGATTACAGCTCTTGCCAAAAACTCATTCCCTTCCCTTCCCCTCAGGAGATGCAAACTGGCAAATCTGCTGCAATTCTTTATCCTACCAGCTGACCCTTCATGGACCTAGATGCTGTCACGGCACAATTTCTGCATACCACATAGCTGGCCAAGTGAGCAGTAATTCTGTAGTTATACACACTTCCCATCCTAGCCTCTATACTGTAAGTAATTACCAAGTACAAAGTCTCATGCCATTTTATTGACCCTGGTACATCCTGCCTTGTCCTTTGGAACATTATTTACTAACAGCTAGTATCTGAAAGTACCTCTTCATCTTCAACAATTCATGAAGGAGAAAACCCTGGGATATTCAGCCATACCTTTGCTCTGCCAGACAGTCTGGACTCCAGTACAAACACACTCACCCACCTGCACAGACAGACAAACATACACACAGAGCACCAGCCATTATGCTAATAATGAACCTAAACTATGCCCCAAAGTTTAAATGCATGTGGTGCGTGAAGAAAATCCTATCTCCAAAAAAACTAATTATAAAGAAAATTCTGAAAACTATAATTCAGATAACTGAGGAACTGTTTATCACATGGTGAGTACTTTACATGTGACCTGTACAGCTCTACTGTTAATAATTATTAAGTACATCCCATGAGAAGCTAGTACACTGTTTATCATTACAGTGGTAGGTATTGTCATTTGCTGTGCATGATGTCATTTTAAAATACTATAAAAAACAAAGCACTAATATACTCTGACACTGACTGCCCAGCAGGGCAAGGCTCTTTATTCACCCCTCACCAACCAAGCGACTAAGCAGCTCACCCTACTATTCAGGCATGACCAAAGGGCAACTTCAGGTGCACTCTCCAGTCCAGCTGGTGAATCTGGGTATCCTGAGGCAATGTTACAACTGCCTCATGTACACAGACAACCCTCTCCTCCTACCACAAAACACTAACATATGCGAGAGATGCAATTATACAGCCAAACTGGAAGTTAAACTGTCTCCACCCAAGACTGGAACAGACAGTCAAAAGGAGAAGGTTAACAATTGCACCATACATCCAGCCACACACAGACCTACTAAAACAGTGCTGGCAAAAAATACACATAAATACACAAAATCATACTCAGAGGTTCTAAATAAAAACCTGCAAATGCATCAGAGACCTCCAAAGCAGACTCCCAAACAACTTGCACTTCCCGTCACAAACCAGACAACACATAAAACACAAAATCAGTGCGCAGCACAATCACAGCCCTTAAGGCGAAATAACATACCTAACACACTAGTAATAGGAGACTCTATAGTCAGGCACACTGATGTCCCACTCACTAGGCTGGGAAAGCAGAAGGTTACTGTTAGCTGCCTGTCAGAAGCCAGAATCTGCCACATAACACAAGCACTCGAGTCACTCCAGAACAAGTACAAATATGACTCTGTCATTGTTCATATTGGTGTGAATGACCTGAGACGTAACTCCCTGGACTGCATGAAAAGAGACATGGAGAAGTTCTCTGATCATGCAGCCCAGACTGGTATGACCCTGACCCTGAGTAGCATCCTGCCCTCACCAAGAAGGAGACCTCAGTATAAAGAAAAAATTATCAATTTCAACAATTGGCTAAGCTTCTGGTGTCATTCAAAGGGGGTTCCAGTGTCTGTCAGCCTGGGACGACATGCTCGACAAGCCACGTTGCTTTGCAAGAGATGGCTCACACCTGTCACCCCTAGACTTTTGAATACTGGCCAAGGCTCTTGCTGCCCCCATAGTGGCTTTTTTAGGCAAGGCTCAAAAGTCAAACCCACCTCCATAAACAGCACAATTAACAAAAAACTGAGGGTTATGCTAGACAACGACAGGAGTTTAAATCTCAAAATGCAAACCTGGTTCAAGGCTCCAGAGAGCACCCCAGCACTAGTGGGCTACAACTCGTATCATACATTTCGGCCACAGAAAATGGACCGAAACACAAAAGGAGGGGGTGTATCCATATTCATCAAGGATACCTACACCTCCAGGTTAGTGGCACAGCATGATACTGCTGAGATCATCCATGTGCAACTAACATCAGGCAAATCTGCAATGCAAATTGGGGCCTGCTACAGATCACCCTCCATGATCCAGGACCACCACTTCACCTTTCTGTAGACACTGGAAAACATGAAGGGCCTACCGAACTCCCTGATATTGGGCGATTTCAATTACCCGACCATTCACTGGGAAAACTACAAATTCCCAGGCCCAGCGCTTCCTGGATTTCATCAACTCAAACACCCTGGATCAGCTGGTAAACTCCCCTACCAGAGGTGAAAACATATTGGACCTGGTCATCACCAACATAGGCGACAGGTGTTCCACACCGGAGGTAAACCTGTCACTGGTTAGATCAGACCATAAACTAATCACTCTGGATGTACACACCCCACCACCACCCCCAACTAAGAAAACAACAGTAAAAAACATTTCTAAAGCAAACTTCACCTTACTTAAGACAGAGGTGGTAAGTTTCACAGCCCCCACGCTAAAGGATAATGCTGCCCAAGATGCAGAAACCTTTACAAATGCACTCTATGAGCACCTACAAGGATGCATGGATCGTGCCATTCCTAGCAAAACCAAGACTCACTCCTCTATGAGAAGGAAAACAGTTTGGTGGACCCCTGCAATAAACAGGCTATACAATAGAAGGAGGAAACTAGCTCAGAAAAAAAGCAAATCCCAAGAAGGAAAGACATCCCTGATCAGTATCAGTAAGAAACTAAGGTCCCTCATGAAATCATCCAAGGCTAACTTCGAAAGAAAAATAGCCAAGGATTCAAAAGATAACCACAAAGCCTTCTTTAGGTATATTAAGAATCTAAGTGGCAACTCGCAGACATGCACTGAATTAGTGAAAAATAGCACAAAATATACTGAACCTACTGATATTGCCAACATCCTGGCAGAGAGATTCAGTGCAAACTTCACCCCCCACTCACCTCCAGAAGGGCCCACAACAATACCGGAAAAGTGTAGTCTCCCAAAAATCACAGACGCACAGGTGAAAACAGCCCTTTCAAAAGCCAAAAACACAGCGTCAGTGGGATCAGATGGTGTCCCAGGCTGCGTCTTGCACCAACTACAGAACGAACTAACCCCCCACCTAAACACGCTGTTCAACCTCAGCCTCTCCACAGACTAAGTGCCCATAGAATGGTGCACAGCAATGGGTATTCCTCTCCACAAAGGAGGGGCCACAACTGACCCTGGTAACTATCGCCCCATAAGCCTGACTAGCCTGGTCTGCAAGGCTATGGAGCGCATCATCATGGAACTCTTTAACAAAGACATTGGGAACCTCCAAACACTTGACCCGATCCAGTTCAGCTTTGTTAAGGGCAGATCATGCCTACTAAACCTGCTTGACTTCTTCGAGGCAGTCACCAAGGCCATAGATGAGGGAAAGCTGGTTCACACAGCCTACCTTGACCTTGCCAAGGCTTTTGACACCATTCCCCACTTGGGTATTACAGAAAAACTCATCAGCCTGAACATAAAACCCCTACACCATGAGATGGGTTGCCAACTGGCTTACAGACACATGGTAAGAATAGCGGGCTCCAGGTCCGACTCTAAACCAGTCACAAGTGGTGTCCCACAAGGCTTGGTCGTGGGACCCCTATTATTTGACATATACTTCTCAGAAGTACAGGCAAACACAAGAGGACTATGGCTAACCAAGTTCACTGATGACTGCAAACTGGGAGCCATAATTGACTCTCCAGCTGACATGGACATCCTCCAAAAGGGCCTTACTGAGACGGACAACTGGTGTCAAAGTCATGGCCTCAAGCTAAATGCCAAAAAATGCATAGTCATCCCATTTGTTAAAAACAAAACACCCACAAATTACCACATAGGTGGCAGCCCCCTTAATACAGAAGAGGTAATAAGAGATCTGGGGAGCCAGGTAGATAGTAATCTCTCCTTTGACAATCATATTGCTAAAGTAGTTAGGTAATCCTTCTATGTGGCCCATCTAATTACTAAAGGGTTCGCATCTAGAAATAAAGAGGTTATAGTGCTCCTCTACTCGTCACTCATCAGACCTATCATAGAGTACAATGCCCCATTTGGGATGTACCTCACAAGACACCTCCAACAGCTGGAAAGACCATAAAAGTATGTCACCAAGAGGATTTCTGGCCACAAACATATGTCCTATGCAGACTGACTGAAAAAACTCCGGCTGTACTCAGTGGCATATCGCTTACTCAGAGGTGATCTCTGCCTGACTTACAAAGCCATGTCCAACTCAGAATTGATGGACATGCTCCACCTAGAGAAATCCAAGTCACTGTGAGCCACTCTAGTGAGCTAAACCTCGCCACAACAATAAATAGAACATGCTGGAGGGATAGATTCCTGTCACAGAGACTCCCCATGCTTTGGAACAAAATTCCAAATTACATCAGGCAGAGCCCCTCACTAACATTCTTCAAGAGAAACCTTGACGAGTGGATGGGTAACAGAAAATACACCCCTGGGATCACTTCATAGGCTCTGCTTGACAGAGGATCAGTTAATTAATGAATGGGGCAGCAAAAGCCGACACGCTCTGGCTAGGCTTATAAATGCCCTTGGGCAGATAGACTAGTACCTGCCTATGAACCTATGAACCTAAATATGCTTATTGATTTGTCTGCTATTTAGTTTTCTCTTTTCTATGTTGATTTGATTTTGGTGTCCATCCAATAATTAGTATGTGTATCATTTTCCATAGGTGTATTCTTGCTGGGTGATTTTCATTCCTGTATTATTATTATTGGCCGTGTGTGGTCTGTTTATGATGGTTTTTATATTTTATGTGTCGAATTGCATTTTTACTATATTGGGTGCTTTTGGAATGAATTTGCTCCAGTGTTTGACATCGTTCAGTGTTTCAGTTTGTTGAGCACTGACCTTCCCAGCTTTGATGCTTAACCTTTTTGTTTTCAGCATTAGCATGCTTTAATAGATTTTGTAATATGGACAATGCAGCACAACATCTGGTTAGGCTTATGACTTATGTCTGCAACCAGTCCTTATCATTTATTGTAAGGGAATTGTCTTGTAAACAAATACAACTGATACATAAGTGGTGGTAGTGTATAGGTGTGAGAGGGAATTCTGATAAATAAGAACTGCCCATAAAACTATCATATTGTCTTTGTTAGTTTTATTGATGGTGTGTCTGATATAAGGTTTTGTACATAGCTCCCTACTGGAATATCGGCACTTGAAATACCGACAGACAAAAAAAAAAAAAAAACCTGGAAAATGCAGGAGAACGACTCTTGAACATTGCTCTTCTTTAAACTTATTTTTTTTCTGTAATTTGGGGGCAAGCTCCCCTCCCCCCAGAACTTATATATACCAACTCTGAGATTGCCATACAGTGGAGAAAAGCAAGCTCCCCTCCCCCCAGAACTTATATATACCAACTCTGAGATTGCCATGCAGTGGAGAAAAGCAAGCTCCCCTCCCCCCAGAACTTATATATATACCAACTCTGAGATTGCCATACAGTGGAGAAAAGCAAGCTCCCCTCCCCCCAGAACTTATATATACCAACTCTGAGATTTCCATACAGTGGAGAAAAGCAAGCTCCCCTCCCCCCCCCCAGAACTTATATATGCCAACTCTGAGATTGCCATACAGTGGAGAAAAGCAAGCTCCTCTCCCCCCAGAACTTATATATACCAACTCTGAGATTACCATGCAGTGGAGAAAAGCAAGCTCCCCTCCCCCCAGAACTTATATATACCAACTCTGAGATTGCCATACAGTGGAGAAAACGAAGCTCCCCTCCCCCCAGAACTTATATATACCAACTCTGAGATTGCCATACAGTGGAGAAAACGAAGCTCCCCTCCCCCCAGAACTTATATATACCAACTCTGAGATTGCCATAGAGTGGAGAAAATGTAATATCCTAAGAAATAACATTCTCTGTCTTAGTATATTTAAGTCCACTTTTTCAGCCATTCAGTCTCTGTGTTTTATGACTCACTCTGCTAGGTCCCAACATTTTGCATGGTTACTTTTGTACATGGGATATGAGGCTTTATAAATTTCTTATAAAATAATTTAGGCAGTTGTATTTTTTTATACACAGGTAAAAGTGACCACTAATAGAGAAGATGACCACTCAGGCTTACTTTGAAATCACAACCTAATTTTGATGCCTGGGCTTAGCCAATGCAGACAAAGAATTTATTTTTATTTATTTTATTTTACATTTGTTGACCGGGCTAGTCCAGCTGGATATATGTCCATTTTCAGTGGAGGCCCGGGGAGAAAAGCTCCAACGGTATTACAAGTAATTCACAGAAACAGGCAAAACAAGGTAAAAATTATAAACACATTGAGCCAGAACATGAGATACACATGCAGACAGGCATAGTCATAGCAGGAAATTACATAAACAAAGTTTAGTAGATATTTGCTATACAAATTCTAAAATTATAAGTATATAATATGGAAAAGGTGAAAAACAAAATAATAAAAATATTTTATTTTAAAAATATATATATATATTTTTTTACATATGTCTATAGGATGTTGTGTGAGGAGGAGTTAAGGAGGAAAGGAAAAGGAAGGCTAATCTGGGTTGTTACAGGAACAAAGCCAGTGTTTATTGACATGTGTTTTCAGCTGTCTTTTAAAGAGTGGAAGACTAGACAAAGATGAGATATCAGATGGCAGTTTGTTCCACATTTTTCCAACGGAGTTAGAAAAAAGGCTGTCACCTGCAGAGTTATTGGGTTTGGTAATATTAACCAGTAGTTTGTTTGAAGGGCGTAGGTGTTTCAAGTTATTATAAGGCGTAATGAGGTTAGAGAGAATTGGTGTTTTAGACGGCTGATATAGAATTTTGTGAGCAGTTAAGAGCTGTTGATAAATGAGCCTGTTAGGAAGTTCAAGCCAGCCTAGTTGTTTTAAAGACAGTGATGAGTTCTGAAGAGGGATCCTGTGGCAAATCGAGCAATATTATGGTAAGATGTAGCAAGTTTCTTGAGGTTATTTTTAGAGAGATTGGTATAAATAGGGGAAGCATATAGAAGGGTAGAGATAAGGTGAGAACTAGCTAAGGTGGTCAGCAAGAAGGCAAGCTTTTATCTAGAGTGCCTAATGTCATACCATCAAAGATATTTTTAACAATGTAAAATTCCTGATAATAAAGGAAAAGCGCAAGGCTACCACAAATGAAGCATTGCATATAGGCTGAGATTCATAAACACGAGGAGGTCTGTACAGGACCTGCCACAAAGTTAATCAGGCATGCATTAAGCAGTAATGGCATAGAAAGGACTAATCTTCCATAGGGCACAGATAGTGCTGCATTAATATGCATGGCTGATGTGATGGATGACACAGCTAAGGCAAGCTAATATGGACTAGATAATGTGCACTCATGTTCAGTGTACCACTACATTGCTGCAGTTAGTGCCCAGTCAGCACAAGAAAGGCAGTACAGGTGAGTAAAGTGGCCAAAGGAAAGACCATGGTGGGTGTGCAGTACACAGGGGTCTATATTATTTCAGTGAATGCTTAAAATAGTGAATGCTATTTAATCGACCCATTAAAGTCAAAATCCCTAAATCTCGAACACACGGAACAGAGATTTTTTTTCCCCAGGGAAAAAAAATTGAAACACAAAATAATGTGGAGGGCTTCGACCTCCCCACCCCCTACTTAAATATACCAACTCTGGGATCGCACTACAGAGGAAATGGCAAAGTCCCAAACACAGTCCAGTGATTTTTTTCCCTGGGAAAAAAATTGCTGTTACGTGTGTTCAGGATTTAGTGATTTTGACTTTGTTGGGTTGATTAAACAGCGTTTGCTATTTTAAGTGTTTGTTGAAGTAATATAGACTTGCACACAGTGGCATCCCTATTTAGGATCTAAATAGTTAAGAATTTGGGGATAGAGGAAAGCAGGAATGGGGAGAACAGCAAGCTTTTAAATGCAGATGGTAACTATAAGGTCTGAAAAGTGTGTGTGTTGGGGAGATTTTCTTTTTGTATGGAAATAACCCATTTTTTTAAGTTTTGCAAAAGATGAGCATGTGGATATGGTGCTGAAGTCTGCCTGGGGATGGGATAGAGGGAAAACAGCAGGTATCAGGGACAGAGGGACAAACATGGAGCAAGTCACAGGCATGTAGGGTGGTAGATATTCAGAAGTTGAACAGAACAGTGACTGGACACTTACTTGCAGATGGTGGACAAGTAGTGATATAGAGGTGTGGACAAAAGACAAGGGATGAAGACTGATGTATAATGGAAGAAGCACACCAGGATGGGGATAGGGTGCAGTCCTGATTTGGTTGGCTTGCTGCATATGTCTGGACTGTACTTCAGTGTTTAACCTGAGGTCTCTGGATATTAGAAGCATCCCTACCATAGTCCAAATGCACTATGTTTTGCTTTTCCCATGGGGGCTGTTACAGGCCATATGTTGCATGTCTGGAGATTGTCTATCAGAGTCATCAGCCAGGGTTCTAGGGCATATCTAACATTGCCTGCTGACTCACTATGCAATATATTATATGTGGTCTGCTTCCTGCTTGCATGGTACTTGTGTGAATCAACCTGTTTATCTAGCATGTATGTGCACTTACAAGCCAGTGACACTGTGGGAATTCCCCTTATTGGACCCATTGGTATAAGTTAGATATGTTGTGTGTTTATCATTTTAGTGACTGGATGGCACAATGACACATTATAAATAGTGCTCTGGGCATTGCAGTCCACCTAGCAGTTCAGAGAGTGGAAGTCCTTCATACTGATGTATTGCAGGCTGTCTTGGCCAGGTGAGGCCTTGATTACACCATGTGTGCTATCTATGACTCCCAGGCATGGAGGAAAATGGGCCAGGTCAGAAAAGGTCTGCATAGTGTTGCATTGCTCCTCTGCTGTCCTGGGAAACCAGATATTGTCCTCCACATGTTGCATTATATCAAGCAACTGCTTAATTAGTCATGAGACTGATACATACATTATCCCTATTATCTTCCTTGTATATGTCTAGAAGATCCAGCAGCTAAAATGGTTATGATTACACACACCCTTATATCTACAAGTATAGGCATTACAAGTATCTCATTTAATTCTGTTAGTGACATAATTTGACTATGTCCCTTACAGTTTCCCTGTCCAGTCAGAAACAGTATGCTGGTGTGTGAGTTGTTGGTGTATCAGGAACTGTCTTTACCTCCTGTGGTAGTACAGATGGCTGCTAAACCCAACATTGTGAGAACCAGGTCCAACAGTATCTACCAATATATGCTGCTATGCTACTGCTGTTGCTTTTCCTAACAGGTCTCCTTTTGTGCAGCATAAATCATAACAGTCAAAATGTGTATGTGCCACCATCTAGTGCTGCCATTTTAGACTTTTCTGAAATGGTCTGCTATTTTGTGATCCTTCATTTGCATAATCCATGTGTCTCATTTGCAGGGTGTTCCATATTTCCATGAAGTCATTATTATGCACTGTATAGCTCGATATTTAGCCTGTTGCACAGCCACACTGTCTTTTGCCACAGAATTGCCCACACGTGCATGGCCACTACCTTAGCTAATTTGCACAGCGCTATGGGTTAACCATCTATGAATACCAACTACTGTTTAAGCGATACCTGCAAAGCAGCATTTCCATTTGTATTGATTCAGGTGTTTGGATGGAAATGATAAAATACTCCTGAAAATTTCAAAGAAACCCATAAGTTGTGTAGGAAATGCAGTGTTGAGTTTATCTTTTAGCATCAGAATATGTATGACATAAGTTTAGTCATTTACCATGTTGATTATCAGGGAAAAGATGCCCAGTAGTAAACAGTTGCAACCAATCTTCTATGTTAAATGCACTGCCTTTTCCAAGCATATATTATCATGATTACAAACAGACACTGACCTTTTCTTACTTGACACTACATGAAGGATTGCTTATCTCAGTCTGCCCGCTAGAAATGAATACTAACTGAATGTGATTTAATGTGTTACTTGATGTGCCCTAAGGAAGGCTTGACATGCTTCTTATTCTGGAAAATGTCAATACTGGGGAAGATTAATATAGTCTTTTAGTAGTTCTATTCAATGGGCAAGAGCTTTTTTTCATTTGTTAACCATGCACTCAGCACAAGTATCTCATTTTAGGGCTGACCTGGGAACACTGTTGTGTTATAGCATATTTTATTAACGTATTTCTGTGCAAGAGTTCTGTGCATGTTAATTAAGGCATTTATCACAAAGAAGGCAGGAAAATAACTTTTTTGTTTACAAATTAATTTATACAATTTCCAAAGCATCCACACACACATACTTTAGTTAACAAATGTGGGCCTCATGATTTAAGTGATGTGCAAGTATCCAATAAGCCATTCATGAAAAAGTTAAGACATGAAAACTGATGAGCATAACATAAATTAATTGTTCACAAAATGCTGCTATGTCTGTTTCAGATTTGTTTAGAGACCTATTTAAAAATGTCAGCGTATCTCGTTTGAAATTTGGGACAGCTCACAGTTTTTGTGTCGCTGGCATATTGGCCATATCATATTTATTGATTACAGATGAATCATTACTACTTTTTATGTTTGCTTATGTAATTAATCAAAACTGCTTCATTAAAGTGAAACATTGTTGAAATGATGTATATTATTAAGATCAACAGAGCTGTATTTCATATACAAATATCTGGACTGTTATTGCCTCAGCTGCATGTAGCAGCAGGAAAAAAATAAATTACTCATTCAACTATTTGAAGTTTGTTCTTTACTATAAATTAGATTGAAACTGTTCTGTGAAATCAATTCTTATTATAAATTAGTCTATAGGCTAAGCACAACTTGAACCCTATTTTTGATGTCAGTTGCTAATTAAATTTACTAACTAATAAAGTCTATGACTGTTAACTGAGAGAACTAGGACAGTTGTGTATGAAGATAATTGTGAACCGTTATCACTGTAGTGCTGGTAAGCATTAAGTAGAGTCTTCCTTTCTCTTAAAGCCACGCTTACTGATTGACAATTATTTGAGCCTGTTTTTCATTGTTTCTGTATGCTTCTTCCATAAAATAAGTAATGTCCAGAATTTGCTTTACATCACTCGAGCAATAGACATATCCCACTGTGTGTGTGTGCGGCTATACTCAGCACAAAATAAATGTTTTGTTTTTGTCACTTTACAACAATCAATTGTAGGTTAAATAGCTGCAAAAGAAGGTATCTCGCACAATCAGCTGAGATCAGCAAACCTCATTCAAGGATGCAACCTGTGATCTGGCTGGCACTTGAGTACTGAAACATCTGCAAAGAGAAACAGATGATCTTTTGCTTCAATATTTCAGTATATTACAAAGCAGAATATAACAAAATGTAAGTTTCCAAATTTGAAGTGTTATAGTTGCTCCAAAATTGTTAACTCATTAACACTTAACTGGTGTGGAATACCACTCCTCTAGCAGCCTATTGAATCCAGAGCATTTTCTGAAACATAAAATTAAAAAGTATAAAATAAACAGAAGTAAATATTTTGTGAACAATAAAAGATATTAAACCTTTACAAACTCCAATGTTATCAGTAGAAAGTATTTTTTGTAGTGATAATAGCCAGTGCATTCATAGTTTCTCCATAAAAACTATAATATATTGGAATATGAAAATATACTCTTAATTGTATAATTAGCAGAATAAATGTCAATCAGTATTTCTCAAGATGTGCAACTTACAGTGCAAATCTGAAAGACAGTTTTCTTTGAAAGCATCTAAGGTTTCACCTGATGTCAGACAACAGTTTGCAAGTCACTTTTTTAAGGATTGAGTACATATGGAAATGCTGTTTATTTTCATAATTACTAATGAACAACTAGCAAGATATCAGACACAGTGTGATATAAAAGGACATCAACGATGAATTTTTGTCTCCCACCATGGCATATCACACCATGTCTCTCAATAACATGTAGGACTCGCAGTTATAAAAATATAAAATATGAATAATAAGTGATAAACAGTAATTAATTTCTGTACTGCTACACATCCTAGGTTAACAATCTTAGTGTCATTTTGTTAACAAGACATTGCACTTTCTAATATTGTCTATTAGCTGGTATGTCACTTAGTAAATTAAGCCAGTCCCAAAAAGTTCTGGATATGATAAAGAGCTTTGGGTGTGACCTGGAAGTATACATAAAAAGTGCTATAGGCTTGAGTGAGTTAGTGCTTGGCATATGTTACTGTCTTAGTTAAACTTGAACAAGTTCAGTGTTACTAAAGAAAAACATGAATGATTATGGAAGAAAATGAGGCTCTGCCATGATTCGAGTTTTGATATGTGCTCTTCACTCAGTATACACTGCATTTACTAGTGCTAACTAGAAGAGGAAGTATATGTAAACACAGGTAACACTAGGCTACTTCTCAGTTTTCAGAGCCATGGTCACTACAAAATAATTCACAATAAAATGTAAAGAAATAAAATACATCAACACTCTGGTAGGAAATATCCAAATAGTAGCTGCCAGAATACAATCTACATATGTTGTAAACCCCAGCAGTTTACTGGCATTTACTATTGGAAATAATGCCCGTTTGAGGGGTGCAGGTACTAAGAAATCACCCAATAACATTGATTGTCCTTTTCAGCATGGAAATTTACTCTCACAATAACAAAAGCCCTGGCTACCAACTGGTTGAATCCTCAGATGCAGGCAAGGCATCCCTTCATCCCAGGAGTTCTGCAGCTTGTAGTTACCTTGATCGCCAATTAGCCATTTATTCTGGAATTTCACAAAGGCGCATATAAACATACATAGATGCTGATGGAAGGATGGGTACTAAAACTCAGGCCAGGAAAATTGTTTTGAATATTTACTGTCATGGTGCATAGCCTGTGAGAACTCAGCAAGCACTCCAAAGCCCAAGTCTCAATTCCACTGAGAATACAAAGTCCAACGCAGTATAAATAAAAAATGCAAATTTATTTTAAGCCGTTGAAACCATACGCTTTTCGTCTGCTAACAATCCGACTTCTTCAGAAAGAACAAACAAGCAAGCAGTGCCTCCCCTTCATTGAGAACATTTAAACAGTTCACTAATTGAGGATAGCAAGTCACATGGTTTGACCTCTTCTGAATTAAAGTCCCAGCACTAGAAAAAGCACTGGGGAAACAATGAACAACTAAATGCTCATGTAATGATAATATACAATGCCAAAATATTAAAGCCGTATTACTTACAAAGCAGGTTGCCAGATAGGACAGTGTGTACATACACACAAGACAAATCTAAGACGTGAAGAAATAAAAATTTGATTTTGATCATGAAAATGAGTATTTACGAAAGTTTAAAACATGAAATACAAACCGCGTTGTAAGCCCCCACTGCTAAGTTTGAAAACTGAAGAAATTTTGCTAAGATTATTTTAAAAAGGTTAATTTAAAAATCAAAACACACTGCCTGTTGTTGAAATGGTCCACAGGGCCAAATAGCCTCACACCAAAAGAGGTGCATAGCCTCACACAGTTGTGTTAATGCACAGCTATCTTTTGCCTTGTGTCAGTTTCGAACGTATGCACAGAATAACAAACAATAGCCCAGTCTTTGGGTGTCTCTACCCAACATAAAGTGAACAATAGCAATCACATCTTTCTCTCTTGCTTTGGCCAAAATCATCATCATACCATCGCCATCACCCCCCCTTTCCAATTTTTCTACATGGGATTGGGGTGTCACATCAGCCGTTGATCCCTCCCTCAATTCAGTGCCACTCACAAACCTTCCTTAACAGTCATGCCTGACTATTGCAGGACTTCTTCCACACAATCAGTTCATCTGTTGGTTGAATGTCCTTGTTTCCTCTCACATTCTTCATGTCTCTACCAAATCTTCCTTACTAAATCATCTTCTGCTTTCCTGCACATGTGACTGAGCCAGAGTAATCTGTTGTTCTGACTTCCCCGTCAATGGGGGCTACTTTTGCTTCTTCTTTGATGTCTTCATTTGTCCTACAGTGTGCAGTCTACCATCCATGTCAGGCACTTTGTCTCCACTAACGAAAAGAATGCTGACTAAATGTCTTCCCCTGAAACAGAGTGCTTTTGTTTCATTTTTTTCTGAATACAAACATACAATGCTGTACAGACCTTTAAATAGCCATGTAAACCCTGTGATCTAAATCAAACCTAGAAATTATGTGACTAAACACTTAAAGGTACATACCAAATAAAATATATAAAAACACATAAAACAGGTATCAAACAAAAAGTTTTTGTAGTCTGGCAACCCTCATTTTTAAAGTACATTTAATAGATATGACATTATTTAAATGGAGATACCCCAGAATTTTATCTCAGTTGTCACAACTCATTGTATTCCATCATATTTTCCCAGTTTCCACCTCATTCTGGATAAGGAACTTATTTCAATACAAATTAAAACTGGTTCATTGTTGTGTATGTTTACTAGGGGCATTAGTTGATCTTTGGTTTTGATACTACAATTATGCTCATAAATCCTTTGTCTGAGTGGACATTCTGTCTTCCCATACAAGAGGTGATATAAACCACCCCTTTCGTTTCACAATTATAACAACTAATGATTCTTTTATATACTGGTACAGATATAGTAGTTGTGTCATTGATAAATCTACATTGGCTCAAAAGCCACACACAGTCATTTTTCTAACACTACCTAAGCGGGAAGTGAGCTAATTGTAATTACTTTCAAGTCTGTCTATAAGATTACTGCTCTTTTTATACACAACCAAAGGCTCATCACCCAACATTTGTTTGGCAGACCATTCTTGATGGTTAGGTCCCAATTATAACAGGGTATTTTTTAAATGCCTGTCATTCTTGTCAAAAGGTAAAATCATAGCAGTTTTAACACTGACATCCTCATGATGGACATTTGTTTTTCTAAATGAATCAGATTGCTTCAAAATAGCTGGAAAGTCACTGTCCCCCCTACTGGAAATTTCAATTGCCAAGTTGTGGATTAGCTCTTTGGAGTATCCTCTCTCTAAAAACATTTAAAGCAAAACATCCACTTATTTCATGAACTTATCATCTGAAATTAGTCTAGGAAGCCTAATATGCTGATCTTTGACCAACTCATTAATATTTTTCCATATATGATGTTGACTGCTAAAATGTAAAACATTTTTAGAATAGGTAGGCTTCCTATATATATATTAGATTCAAATTGCCCCATAGCTATATTTTTGGAAATGTTAACAATAAAAACTCAAGATTAATTTATCATATTGGAAAGTAAAATCGAAAGAGTCGTTTGTAGCATTCAAATAGAAAAAGTTTAGCCTCATCACCATCCCGCAATAAAAAACATTTTTCCAATATCCCCCATGACATTGGTCTTACTTGACTTCATGAAGCCACTATGATGAACACACTTTTTGACCATGCAGAGATTTGTTTTCTTCATGATATAATGAAAATTATTTTAAAGAACAGTTTAATGTTTTTGAGGGAAACTATTTCCACCAGAAAAGAGGTGTAGCCATCACTGCAAAGCATGCACCAGCTATGCAAACATAGGTATATAATACTGGGAGAAACAATTTACTTTGGCTTGTCTGTTCAAGTCTAAACTACTAGTATATTTGCAATATTTGGATTATTATGCAAATTACCAATCCAGCATTTCAGTAATTACCCTAACTCTTCATACTCCCTAAATAGAAAATATTAGTCTATATAAGCTCATAGGTTCTTATTAAGCTTGCAGCCAAAGAGAAGCTAGGCCACATCATCCAGTACTGAAGGGAGACTAAGCATGTCCTCAAACAGCTTTTCTGTACATATTCCAGGTTAAAATTTGTGATCCGGATTTTGTGACTTTGGCCTCTTGCTGATTGCACTTCTAATTTTATGCTTTCTTTTATCTAAAATGTCTTTACTGTGACTATTACCATAATTAGTGAACTTTATTATATTGTAAATGCTTGTATTATTGTGATTATCGTATGTCATTATTTTTCATTGTAATGTTTGTGTATACTTCTTGCTATTGTAAAGTGTTTGTGGAGCTTTTTTCCCTGGGCCTCCATTGAAAATGGGTTATTTTGACCCCTGTGTATTTTCCTGGTCAACAAATGCCAATAAATAAATAAATAATAATAAATTATAAGCATTGTCAGAGGAAGTACACTGTTTAATATGAAAGGGTATCCTATTCCTGAAATGGGGGATACATTGGGTTAGCGACTTCTCACACCACCTTATATTATTGATGCGGTAGTAAAGTTTTAAGTCTGTAGAGGAGGTGCTTGCTTTACCATTGGTTGTATTTAGGTGAAGGAGTTCAGAAGGCTTTGAGTCATTCATAGCATGGAAGGCTACACTGAGATCACCCCATAGGTTTTTGTATGATATTGAATATAAGGATATGGTTTTAGTAACTCAGAATATCTTAGGACACTGAGATTTGATATATTTTTGCTATGGAAATGTGGAGGTCTCTCAAGCTAGTGAAGGTGTTTTGCAGGGCTTATGCTGAAAGAGACATTGCATTCAATGATGGGTCTAATAATTAATGAATAAAGTTGGACTATAATTTCTTTGGTCTTTGAGGAAATATCATAAATGATAATTTTGCTAAGTAGGTGGATTTTCCAACCACCATAGAAATGTGCACGCTAAAGGACAGTATATTATCAGCATAGGTACCAAAACCCTTCTTGACTGTGTTACATTTAAGTAGAATGTTATTTATATGCTAAGTGGAAGTGATGTGAGATTTACTAAAGGAATCTTTGCTACATTTCTTGGCATTGAGTTTAAGCCTATGATTAAAACACCAATCAGCTGTTTGGTTTAAACATTGTTGGACAATTTGGAATTTGAGATTAGATAACCAGCCTGGTTTGCAACCATTAGCAAACTTTGCTACTATAGTCCCTTGATATCAGCTTTCATGTCAGAGAAGTATATACCAATATATACCAAAGAAGAAGGTACCTGGGACACAGTCTTGCGAGATATCACTAGTAATTGTTTTTGATGTAGAGCAACCAACTTAATGAAAGTGTGTTTTCTATTTAATAGGTTTCCATCTGTGTGCCTTTAAAGTGCATTTACTGCTAAACAGTTAATAATGTTTCTTGTACTGCAGTTTTTTTTTCAGTTTTGGATACGTTAGATTTTTAAATAAGTAGTGCAAATAGTGCTCTGAATAAAACTAAATAATAAACTGGAATACCTGACATAGCTACAGTGATGGTTGACTTACAGTTATATCTGAGAAAATTAAATTTAAATATTATGTTCTCAGATAAAACCAACAGAGCTGAATTTAAAGATATTCCCAAGAAGAGTAGCATATTTAATCCTCCATTACACCCATTTGTTACTGCTTATGAAAAACTGGTTAAGGAAGATTTATACAAAACATGGGGAGAGAAGAAAAGATTACTTCCCAATCTAAATTTTGAAGAAAGGAACCTTCTAAAGACCTTAAAAGAAGATAAGAGAATACGAATTATGACACCTGATAAAGGTGGTGGGGTAATACTATATAATTCAGAGGATTATACAAATGCTATGCAAAATATTTTATTCAATGTAGACAATTATTCTTTATGTTCCAAAAATGAAATACATATCTCATATCATAGACTAGATAGTTATTTATATGAATACTTAATGGACCAGAGAATATCGAAAGATGATTATGATTTTCTTTTGAACAAGCACCCTAAAATCCTGGTCCTTTTTGGAATACCTAAAATACATAAGAACCTTGAAAATCCACCTTTTAGGCATATTGTAGCAGCTGCAGTTTCTAAAACACATAATTTAGCAGTGTATGTTGATAAAAAATTAAAACATATTGTGAATAAATTCCCTCATCTATTAATGGATTCTTGGGATTTTTTAGGACATATTAAGAAGGACTTTTGTGCTCCTGATTGCTTTTTTCTAGCTATAGATGTTCAGGACCTTTTTTCATGTATTCCTAAAACAGAAGGTTTGTCCTTGTTCGAGGAGGTCCTTTTTACTTATTCATCTTTGATTGCAGATGAAGTCCTGCTTATATGTGAACTTATGAGTCTTATATTAGAAAATAATTATATACATTTTGAAGGGGAATATTTTCAACAGCTTAGAGAGGTTGCCATGGGAGCTGCCTGCGCTCCCTTGTATGCAAATTTGGTTCTCCTGGGTTGGGAAATCAAACATGTTTTTCAAAGTGAATTATTTTTATCCAACATTATATATTACTGTAGATTTTTGGATGATATCTTTATCTTGTGGAATGGAGGTTCTGAGCAGATACCTAAGTTTATCCAGTATTTGAACAAAACTACAGAATATTTTAAATTTACCTTTCACTTTGATAAACAATAGATTAACTATTTGGACACTAAATTAATCAAAGCTCAGGATGGATATATATTTCCAAAATCTACCATAAAAAGACTTTTTGCAACAGCTATTTGCATTACAATAGTCATCACTCAATTTATCAGAAAAAAAATATTATTAAGGGCCAAGCGATAAGAATAGCCAGGATGACGTCTATGAAGAATGCTGTGATAACAGAGTTCCAACACTTAAGGGATATGTTTTTAGAGAGAGGCTATCCTGGACATTTTATTGACTCTATACTTATTGATGTTCTAAAAAAATGGGGTGATATTTACAAGCCTTTATTAGGTACTGGTGGAGATAGTACCAACAATATAGTAAATGATAAGAAAGACTAGTACCAACCTAATTTCCAACAGGCTTGTGTAATACAATATAGTCCTTTGTATTCACAGATCAAGGGAATATTGATAAAGAACTGGAATATTTTTAAAACCAATAGTGAGATATTTGAATTTTGGGTGATAAACCTATATTTTCCATCAAAGTAGGACCTAATATAAAATCACTATTGGAGAGGGGCAATGCCTCCAAGAACATGCATGAGAAAAGGGGTGGAACTAAGCCTTATGGTAGGTGCTCCTACTGTTCCTATCTATTGCAAGATAGTTCTATTGTCATTGACAGTAAAAACAAAAGTTATGTGTTCTTAAAAAGTGGCAACTGCTGCTCTAGCAGATTGGTATACATAGCTAGGTGCAGCACCTGTACTTCATTTTATGTAGGGAAGACAGAGAGAATGTTTAAGACCAGGATATAGGAACATCTTTATGATATCAAAAATAAGAAGGATACTAATGCCTTATACAGGCATAGCATATCATGTACTAACTTCTCATGTTTTAAGTTTGCCATTCTTGAATTTGTAACGGTTGAGGTGAGAGGTGGAGATTGGCAAAATGTGCTACACAAAAAGGAGCTTTTATGGCAGTTAAGATTAGCTGCTGATTATCCGCCACGTCTAAATGAGCATATTACAATAATGCCTATTCTCAAGGAAAAGGCAGATTTAGTTTAACAACATTAATATTGTTGCAGCAATTTTAAAAGTATAAATAATTACACAGTGATATACACATCTCTCGTGTTATGAGTTGATTAGTGTAATTTATTGTATTATATTATAATTTTGTGGTCAATGGGACTTTTGAACTCAATGCTTTAACTTCAGCTGTGTTAAAAAATGTTTTAGCTTCAAATATTTATATATTTATGAGCAGAGATTTCTTGCTGTCAGTATTGGCTGGACTAGAACCAATGACTGATTGATATGGTGTATTTAAACTTGATTTTTGAACATTTCTTTGTTCTGAAGAAGTCATGCTTGTTGATGAAAGTGCTCAAGAATATTTCTTTATTATTTTATATTCATTAAATATTACTGTGGGCTCGCAACCTTGGTGCTCCTTATTTATTATATACTTTCGATTTTTCTCATTTGAGTATGAACTTTACTGGTTTTCGGTGCATTCTAGTAGACAAAAGATTGCCAGCACCAAATTCAGTGTAGAGCATCAAAAAGCATCCAAAAACGCTGATGAGTAAAGTATATAAACTTTTATTTAAATATAATAAACAACCCAGACCAGTTTCAGCCAACAAGCTTTCCTCAATGGGAATAAAAGAATAGTAACTGTGAAGTGACACACACACACACACACACACACACACACACACACACACACATATATATATATATATATATATATATATATATATATATATATATATATATATATATATAGCATGGGTCATCCAATAGGATTCTTCCCAAAGTGATCTTCCCAACATTCAGAATGTTTCCTATGTGAGAAACAAGGAGAAAATAAAATGTTATACAATAAAACAACCGCATAATCATTATATATTGTAATTGGTAAAATAAAACTTTATAAATGATCATTCAAGCCAGGTGAGAACAAAGCCCCCAGTTTAATGATCCAATACTTCTCTTTTTTAGTGAGAATAGAGTGCCATCCTTGTTTGTTGGATCTATCACCAAGAATTCTGTTCATGATGATGAACTGGAATCTGGCTGAATTATGTTGCATGCTATGTCGGAATAGGGCATTGGTCTCCCTCCTGGATGGTATGTCACTACGGTGTTCAGACATGCGTAATTGAAGTGGTCGTGAAGTCTGTCCAACATAGAATGAACCATTTGTACACGTTGCAAGATATACCACCAAATCGCTGTTACAATTGCCAAAGAATTTGATATCAAAAATCCTATCAGTGCTTTTGCTAGTGAAGTGTTTTGATGTTAAAATGAATGGACATGATGAGCAATGACCACAATGGTATGTGCCCCATAGTTTGTCGCCTGTCATGGTTAATTGGTGATGTATGGCTCCAGTCGAACTGACCCACTTGAAATGTGAAAAAAATGAACCTAATGTCCTCCCCCTTCTGTATCCATACTTATATACATCACCAATACAAGGTATAAGCTCCTCACTGGCTGTGAGAATATTCCAATGCTTGGATATAACATTCCTAATAAGGTTAATGTTACGTCCAAGTGTTGTAATGAACCATATATATTCATCCTGTTCAGTCCGAGTCTTGTCAGAATATTTGAGGAGGGAGGTTCTGGTAGAGTTGAGAGCAACTTGTTGAGCACCCCGGATGTCAAGTTCCTGATAGCCCCTAGCTCTGAACCTGTTAGACAAATCATGTTGAGATTCATCATAATCGTTATCTGAAGAACAAATTCTACGAATACTGAGGAACTGAGACTTGGGTATATTTTGGATGATGTGGTAGGGATGCATACTGGTTGCATGTAGTAAGCTGCTATACTAGGGGTATTTGCGGAATGTTTTACTGCGTAAAGTGTCATCTGGATTCCTGGGTATAGTCACTTCCAGGAAATTGATCTTCATTTTCATCATGAGTGGATGAAAATTCAATACGCACTTGTTCTGGTTGAGATATAGAACAGATTCTGCTAGATATTCCTCATCAGAACGCCAAACCAGCCAACAATCATCCAAATATCTGCACCAAATGTCAAGTTCCTCAAGATACAAATTATATGTAGAGTCATAAATGAGGTGTTCCTCAACATATCCCATGAATAGGTCTGCGTATATGGGGGCAAAAGATGCCCCCATGGTGGTACCCTTAAGCTGCCAATAACATTCTCCCTGAAAATAGAAAACATTTTTATTGAGAACATGTTCAGCCATGCAGACCAAAAGTGTGTTAAAACCTACGGGATAAAGTTGTGTTTTGTCTAACCAAAATTTTAGGGCTTCCAATCCAGCACAATGTGATATGTTGGTATATAGAGCCTTGACATCCAGGGTGCAGTGTAGCCAGTCGGGTTCTAGTTGGTTATCAGCAATAATGTGCAGAAATTGTGTAGTATCCTGTATTCTGGCACGAATCAGGCCTAGTAATGGTTTGAGATATAAGGTGAGGAATTCTGATAATGGTTCTGTTAATGAACCCATACCAGATACAATTGGTCTTCCAGGGGGTTTGTTGAGACATTTATGTATCTTGGGTAACAGATATAGTGTTTGTTTCTGTGGATCTTGCACTGTAAGATGTGCCTTCACTGTATCAGATATAAAGACAGCTAGGTCCAAAAAGTTGTCAATTTCTTGCTTGAAGTTAAGAGTGGGGTCAATAGGCATCTTCATGTAATGGGAAGGGTTGGAAAGTTGTCCATTTCCCTCCCCCAGATAATAATCTGTGTCCATGATAACTACTGCCCCGCCCTTGTTGGCCTGAGTGATGACAATATTTTTATTGTCCCTAAGCTGCTGCAATGCCTGTTGTTCAGTGTTGGTTAAATTATGTTTCAAGGGTGAAAATTGATCCAACTTAAAATGTATGTCTCTGAGTACCGCTTGTTGAAAGACTGCTACATTTCGGTTCATGGGTGGTACAAAGTTGGATTTGTGAAATTTAAATTCATTAGATCTTTCAGAGTCAGATCTGGACCCAAAGAATAGCTTGAGGTTGATCCTGTGGCAAAAATCATTAATGTCATTCACTATGTCAGACTCATCAACAAAAAACCCAGGAACAAAATTCAAACCTTTATTTAGAAGTTTCTTTTGGTCCTCGGTTAAAACAGTTTAAGAAATATTCAAAATATTGCCATCTATTGTCTCATAAGCATTTGAATAAGACCCTCGAGTGTGTCTATTTTTGTACCTTCTATGCTTTCTCCCACCCCTCCTCCTGGGTATGTTTAAAGGGTGGGCTTGGTTCTTAGCTTTTTTAGGAACCGGGGATTCACCAGTGATAGTCCCTTCATTGTCTGTAGTGGAGGAATCATCTGCTGATGTACTGCTGTATGTGTGAGACCCTTTTAATATGGATCTGGGTCTTTTCCTCAAGTTCCTACCGTGATTCTGTCTGGTATCCATAAATCTAACATTTTTGGTAGTGTCAAAAGGTCGTCCTCTTTGATAGTCGGTTAGATCCCTATTAAATTTTTTGATTTTTTTTTTGTCCTTTATCTGTTTTTCAAAAACCAGAAAATCTTTTGACAGCTTATTAAGACATATGGAAAATTGTGAGTGTCCCTCATAAGCTTTGACTTCACCACACAGGTCACCAACCTCTTTAATATTTGTTTCAATGGTTCGTTCATAATATGAACTCAATATTTGAACAAAGTTCATGGATGCCTGTTGCTGGGCTAGATACCATTCATTGGTCAGAGTTTCATCAATTTTACTTACTAGTGGTTGAGTTTGGATTCTCAAACCTCTAGGGGTTATTTCCTTGTTCAAATAAGCTTTAAAAAGCCTCAAGTGCCATATGTTGGATTTCAAACTTTTCATACTTTTGCCAAGTTTCTGGAAAGCACTGTTGCAGCCGTCAACTGGATCTATAAGTTGTGGAGTACCATTCTCATTTGGTATACCAAAGACACCAATGTCATTTTTGTCGGCACAAAACCCTTGAAGTATTGTTTCTAGATCCATGACAATAAGCTATAATTAATGGGTCTGAACAGACCTCAAATGAAGAATAGAGTATTTATAGGAACAGGTCAAAAAATAAAAATGATATGTGCTATAAGCTGTCAAAAGTGCTGGACATCAAGTACTATGTATCCAGTCCAAGACTAATCCAGCTTATCGAAGAGGTAGTCTCTATGTCCACCAAAAAGTAATGCCAATATCTGGTTATCAATATTCGTGAAGGAATAAAATTCACTAAAGTACTTGGCTCCAGCTAGAATCCTGATTGGAAAAGGTCAATGTACAAGCATGAGTAGTTGTGTATTCTGTATTATAAACTACTAGGTGTGATAACCCATCGGGGTCAAAAATGGGGCCTTATATTTGTCGAAGGGCTCTGGGAATCTTATAATCAATGCTACATTCAGAAAATTATTGATAGTGTTAAATTATAATGGAAATGTGGTAAATTGGGCCTGTAGACATTGGTCAAACTGGGTAAGTGTCAAAATATGGCAATAACCACTGTAAAAACAGTATTCAGAATCACCCAATGTTGATCCAAAACCTATACAACAGTCTAGAGTTTATGTCTAGTTTGTCCAATCTCTGGATCCTAATATGATAAAAAATGCATCATAACAGTGCACATACGACTTGAGAATATATAAAGAAGAATGGCGATTCCTATATATTGAATAACTGAAAAAATAGTTAAATGCAGTTATGACATACCACAATTGTATGTTAAGCCTGTGAAAATTACTTAAGGTAAGTGGGTATCGGAATATGACAATAACCACCGTCAAAACAATATTCAGTGTTGATCCAAAACCTATGGAGCAGTCTACCAATCTCTTAATCCCAGCATAACAGAAAAATGCATCCTAACAATAAGCACATACAACCTGAAAATGTGCAATATAGTGATTTGTATATGCTGAATCCCTGTAAGAACTTGTATATGCATTTATATCATTCCACATTCATATAGAGCATATTTTCAAAAAAATAATTTATAGCTGTGATAGTTATAACATTCCACATTTGTCTAATAACCAGTAGTCATCCTATTAGACGGAACAAAAAAACAAAATAATGTCCCTTCTTTATGAAAAAATATGATGTTAT
Source organism: Protopterus annectens (assembly GCF_019279795.1). Lineage (NCBI taxonomy): Eukaryota > Metazoa > Chordata > Ceratodontiformes > Protopteridae > Protopterus > Protopterus annectens. Next base: position 906,455,064 of record NC_056732.1, read on the forward strand.
TACACCCAGTTTCATGCAACAATGTCCCCCAAGTTCCTAGTTGTGTATCTGGAGTCCAACATAAACCAAAAACTTCTGTCCGGTTTATAAAAATGATGAAATGGTAACAAAAATGTCCAGAATTGGTTTAATTCCCGATGTGTGCATCCAGACAAACTAGCTCGAATGCTTCTCCAAGGAGATTTATAGTTCCACGGTTATGTTATAGTATAAAATGAATTCATTACTTTTGTTCGACAAACCACCCTGTTTTGTTGTACTCACATTTAACCAAAAATCACTCATTGACCAATACAATCACATATAAAGATTCCTGCCATGAGATTGATTCCCTCAGCAAAATAAACCAGAGTGACCAAATAAAATGCTGAAATGGTTCTTAGAATAAAGACATGTATAGTTGTATAGGTAAGCTGGCAAATAACTTTTGGATAGAGTTTTTATGACCCAGAAAGTTGTAGAAACAATACCATATATCAACATAGCAACATGGCGTCCCCTTCCATTCCTGAAGTGGTACAAATGCGATCAAAGCATAAAAATGCGGTTACAGCATGTAAAATGAAGTTTCCAGTAGTCCGTTGTCACCAAAAACAATTCTGTTTTTGTATTCACTCCAAAACACACTGATTATTGCCAAGACACAGCTATATGTCCAAAATGACTGACCCTCATTCACATATAGATGTTAACACCATGTGGTTAATATTCCCGATGAACAAACCAAAACGAACCATGAAAAACAATACTGCTGCGCTTGTTAAGCTTGTTTAAATACAAGCATACATAAATCAAAAGACCCAGTATGCACAAGCACATCAAAAATTTTTTTTTAATTTATTTTTATTTTACATTTGTTGACCGGGCTAGTCCAGCTGGATTTATGTCCCTTTTCAGTGGAGGCCCGGGGAGTAAAGCTCCAATGGTTTTTACAAGTTTGCACAGAAATAGGCATAATATGATAACATTTATAAAACAGAATAAGTTAATACATGTAATACACAAATATGAATAAGACTGAAACAGAGAGAAAAGATAAAATGTCTTTTCAAACAAGGAATAATAGAGATTTTATTTTTTTTGTCATACTGTATATATGAGATAACATATAGATAGATTAAAGGTGGTTGAGGAGGAGATGTATAGAAAAGGTTATGTAAAGATTTAAGTAAAGTAATATAAGCCCAGAGAATTAATGAAACAGTACCTTGTGTTGAGGAATCAACATGGCAACCATTTCAAACACAGTGTAAGCAATTATGTTGTTGTGGTTTTTAAGCCAAACCTTCTTCAACTTGATTCCCAGAATAATATGGTGGATAGATCCAAAAACTGTTAGAAACTCACTGTAAGTACAAACAATCCATGGGAAACCTAGGATAGCCCTGGGTAGCAGAGAAAATGTCCACTACAGGCACCGATGTGCTAACACTGGAAAGTCCACAGCAGAGTGAATGAAATCGAGGCCAAGAAGAGATACTCTGCAAGTGAGACCCAGATGCAAGGCAGAAAGCAGTTCAAGTAGACAAAAGATTGCCAGCACCAAATTCAGTGTAGAGCATCAAAAAGCATCCAAAAACGCTGATGAGTAAAGTATATAAACTTTTATTTAAATATAATAAACAACCCAGAACGGTTTCAGCCAACAGGCTTTCCTCAGTGGGAATAAAAGAATAGTAACTGTGAAGTGACACACACATACACACACACATATATATATATATATATATATATATATATATATATATATATATATATATATATATAGCATGAGTCATCCAATAGGATTCTTCCCAAAGTGATCTTCCCAACATTCAAAATGTTTCCTGTGTGAGAAACAAAGAGAAAATAAAAAGTTATACAATAAAACAACCACATAATCATTATATATTGTATTTGGTAAAATAAAACTTTATAAATGATCATTCAAGCCGGGTGAGAACAAAGTCCCCAGTTTAATGATCCAATACTTCTCTTTTTTTGTGAGAATAGAGTGCCATCCTTGTTTGTTGGATCTATCACCAAGAATTCTGTCCATGATGATGAACTGGAATCTGGCTGAATTATGTTGTATGCTATGTCAGAATAGGGCATTGGTCTCCCTCCTGGATGGTATGTCACTACAGTGTTCAGACATGCGTAATCAAAGTGGTCGTGAAGTCTGTCCAACATAGAATGAACCACATGTACACGTTGCAAGATATACCACCAAATCACTGTTTAAATTGCCAAAGAATTTGATATCAAAAATCCTATCAGTGTTTTTGCTAGTGAAGTGTTTTGATGTGAAAATGAATGGACATGATGAGCAATGACCGCAAGGGTATGTGCCCCATAGTTTGTCGCCTGTCATGGTTAGTTGGAGATGTATGGCTCCAGCTGAACTGACCCTCTTGAAATGTGAAAAAAATTAACCTAATGTCCTCCCCCTTTTGTATCCATACTTACATACATCACCAATCCAAGGTATAAGCTCCTCATTGGCTGTGCATTCTGCCTTCTTCAGGCTTAGCTTACAAATGGATTTTCTTTTTTTTTCCATATTTATTTTTATTTGTTTTCCAAAAGTATATTACAATAGATAATAATACAAACAATCATAAAACTTGTCAGATATAAAGTAATATTTGTTTCAACATGCAATCGGGTCGTATTTCTACTAAGTCACATAGAATAAAACCCATTTACTATTTATTTTCAAATTTTAACTCTCTTACTATTGTAATTGTGACTCTGTACCAAACATAGCTGTGTACTAGTCTAAGGATCCCATTTTTACATTATACTACCTTTTCATCCCTCATACTCTTGTTATTATACTCAAACAGCACGTTATATTAAACTCCAGCTGTATAGTATACTTGGAATAGACTGTATTATGCCATCTCTTCCCGACGGGTTCAAGTAGTTGTTGCATCTGTTTTAGAGCATCCTCATCTTACCTAGAACATCTCTTCTACAGCATCGTTTACTTATCCAACATGTCTTCTCTGACTATTGACTAAATTCCCTCACTGTAACATTCCTGCCTTTGTAAGTTATTCACCTGGCAAAATGAAGGCACAATCTTTTTCTGTCTCGTCTTTTGCTAGTCTCATTGCAGTTGGTATTTTAACACATTGTAGGGCTACATAATGCTCACAGACGGATAACAACTATTGGAGTTCATATTGTCCATATGGATTTGAGAGGTGGAGATTTCAAAAACTATCTTGAACAGAGAGAAACAATATGGCAAATTAAACTTGGTGCTGATAGGAAGCCCGGGTTAAATGAGGCTGTTAACATTAAATGTTTTTTTAAATATAGAAAATTAAATCTTAATAAAAATGTTGACTTAATTACTTATTTGGATTAAGTTTTTAAATATTTCTTTTTTAACATTTTTTTCTGTTTAGCATTGTTATGTGTTTTTGTTTCTTGTTTTCAGGCTCTGTCTTTTTAAAAGATTTTTGTATTAAGAAATTTGCATTGATGAATTAATTACTTGATTGGTTTGATTATTTAAATGTTGTTTCTAAAGTGGATTGTGTTTCTGATGAAGTCTTTTGACGAACGCATTGAATAAGCTGTGGTACGCTAATTCAGTTCCTGTGCTGTTTGTCTTGACCATTGGTACCTGATTTCTTCGGTTACTAAACTATTGGAGTAGCATGACTGGGTTTGCAAGAGATGTAGTTTTCTATATAACCTAGAGACCAGCATCTCACTTACACTTATAGTTTCTAAGCAGCACTTAATCTCACCTATACCTCCACAAGATCATACCAAACCAAAGTATTCTGTGGTTCTAAATAAGTCATTCCCTAAGCCTCCAAGAGTCAGAAAAAAAGAGAGCCTCATTCACAATCTACCCACACAATGTCACCATACCCCAGATACCTCAGTGAATCATCAGGCTGTGACCATACCCAGATACCTCAGTGAATCATCAGACTGTGACCATACCCAGATGCCTGAGTGAATTATCAGGCTGCGACCATACCCAGATACCTCAGTGAATCATCAGGCTGCAACCATACCCAGATACCTTAGTGAATCACCAGGCTGTGACCATACCCAGATACCTCAGTGAATCATCAGGATGCGGCCATACCAAGATACCTTAGTGAATCACCAGGCTGCGACCATACCCAGATACCTCAGTGAATCATAAGGTTGTGACAATACCCAGATACCTCAGTGAATCATCAAGCTGTGATGATACCTAGATATCTCAGTGAATCATCAGGCTGCGACCATACCCAGATACCTCAGTGAATCATCAGGCTGCAACCATACCCAGATATCTCAGTGAATCATCAGGCTGTGACCATATCCAGATAAGTCAGTTAGTCATCATACTGTGCACTGCAAACCTTCTTCTGTCACTGAGTATGTGTTCCAGGAATTGGTGACCCCATCATCAGGCAGAGTGCGTTTGCACTAACTAGGCTGGACAAAGACAGGGTGACATTTAGCTGCCATTTCAGGGCTAGACATTATTACATCATGAGGCTTCCACAGTCCCTCAAGCAGGTCTGTGATTTGCTGTTGAGTAAACTAAGACAACCAAAAAAGCCGTTGAGTAGAATGCAGTACTAATTCCAATTCAACACGAAAATGACACCATCCACGTAAACGCTGAACGCTTTTATTAAACAAACATCACATGCGTTTTCGTCCCTTACTATAGGACTTCATCAGATAAAACAACCTACAAACTTTCAGCTTTTTATATTATGCTTACAATCAATTAACCTATGAAACGCAATCTCTTTATTTCAAATAAACCAGTCGGTTTCCTTTCTTGTCTCATTAATATTAAAACCTATTCCAATGAAGGAAACTCATGTATATACCATACTATAAAACCAATATGATAAATTAAATAGTAGATTTTCATGTGAATAACTTAACATTGTATTTAAAAATCATCGGGAAAGTTCATCCATTCAAAATATAATATATACTGTAGTGACATATGTGCAAAACTCTACAAACACTAAAAACCATAATAAACAGCTCCCCCTAGTGTCCAAAACCTATATAACCTATTAATTCTAACTTTTTTATTTTCCTTTCTTAAATGTGTTATTCCATATAATCATAATAAATATATAAAATCTAAACCATCAAATTATATATATCTAATAAATATATTAATAAATATTTTATAAATATATAATAAATATTATTTATATGTATAATAAATATATATAAAAATATATATTTATTAAAATAAATAAATTCAATAAAATTGTTTAAAATTAATGTTTCATATAAGAAATACAACCCAGCAAATGTAACTCAAACTCTATTAGCTGTCACCTTTAAAATAGGTCCAATGGATAGATTCTCATTTAATCCAAGTCTTTTACATGCATCCAAATAAACCTGCCACCACAATTCTCTGTTTTCCAATATCTCCTCCCACAAACCTCCCCTAACATCCTGTTTTACTTGTTCCAATATAAAAAATAAATATTTTGCTCCTGTACAATTTTTAAAGTGCCTATATAGTGCATTAGTTTCTTTCCTTTTTCCAATGTCGTATATATGCTCATATATACGTCTTTTAAATACCCGTTCCGTTTTCCCAATATAGAAAGATTGGCAGTTTTGACAAACTGCCAAATAAACTACCCCTTGGGCATTACAATTAAATCTATCTTTACTTTTTATTAATCTCTTCCTACTTTCAATAAAAATTTCTTCTTTATTCATAATGTAAGGACATTGTGCACATCTCTCACACTTAAAAGTTCCCACTTTCTTATTTTCCACAGTTTTTCTATATTTTCCATTTCCTTCTATTTTCTTCCTGATGTTAGGAGGGTTTCTAAAAGTCACCTGAGGTATAATATTTTTAATCTCTTCTAGATCTGTGATGGCAGCAAATCTCTCCCATTCCTTCTTAAATATCTGTTTAACATCTTTGTTTAAAGTATTAAATTCTATAATTAATCTTTTTACATTTTTGTTCTCATTATATTATTCTCATTATATATCAATATTAATGAGACAAGAAAGGAAACCGACTGGTTTATTTGAAATAAAGAGATTGCGTTTCATAGGTTAATTGATTGTAAGCATAATATAAAAAGCTGAAAGTTTGTAGGCTGTTTTATCTGATGAAGTCCTATAGTAAGGGACGAAAACGTATGCGATGTTTGTTTAATAAAAGCGTTCAGCGTTTACGTGGATGGTGTCATTTTCGTGTTGAATTGGAATTAGTACTGCATTCTACTCAATGGCTTTTTTGGTTGTCTTAGTTTGGTTTATATTGGAAAGCCACACTATTTATTATTTATTAGTGACTGTGTGAGCGAGTAGTTTTGCTTTACGTAACTTCACTTACATGGGTTCGGAAGGACAGGAAGAGATGGGGCAAGCTCGTAAGCTTATAGGTCAGTTAACCGAACTGATTGACCTGCTTACGCCCCTTTGCCATAGTTTGCTTCCAGGACGGGGAGCAGTGCACTCGGATGTTTTATTTCATGAAGGGACTAACGGGCAAGCCGTTAAGCGGAAGAGGGAGCTTATAGGCGACATTACAGAAGCCGGCGACCCTGGAGAGATGGAGACAACTGTTTTTAACCCCATGAGAATACCGAGAATCCTTGATGTTGAAGGAGAAGCACAGGAATACAATTATAATGTTGCAATGGACAAAGGGGCCAGACCCAAAATAAGGCAAGAGACTAAAGGTACTGTTAATTCGAACCCTAAAACCATTAATGAGTGGTTAAAGAAGGACTATTTGTTTAACATTGAAAATGATACTGAAAATGTATTAATGCACGATGGTAATACATATATTGAAAAGCTTGACAAGTTATATGAATTGATGTTGAAATTTAAAAAGCTAAGGATAGAAAATGCATATCTAAATGAATGTTTAGTTAAAGAAATAGTCCCTAAGGGACTCAGGGTATACAAATACCCAAATAATGTGCAAGTAGGGTCTGTGTTTCATGAAAGTTTGGTTAAAGCTTTCAATAGATGTGGTTTAGAGATTGTCCAGCTAATTATAGAGGAAAATGAAAAGAAATTAAGTTTTATTGAACAAGAAATTAATGAACTGGGCATGAATATTAAACAAGACCTTATTTTTGGTATTAAACAAGAAAGAGAGAGATATTTTAAAATGAGAAATGAAATAGATTTGAAATGTGAAGATATTATAAAACGTAAAATGGGAAAGTTAAATACGGACATAAAGGAATATGCAAGTAATAATAGTTATCCAAAACCTACAATTTTTAATATGAAAGGAAATTTTAGGAATAATAACAATAATAATAAAAAGTTTAATAAATATGAGAATGGAGAAATAAGGAATGTAGAGCATGATTATGATACAGGATTTCCACCACTGGAAGTAAGTAATCAAGAACATTTTAGACCTTATAATAGAGAAAGAAATTTTCAGATGGGGGGGGGAGAAGGGGGAGGGGGAGACATTATTAGGTAGTACCCCGGTTCCCATTGATATTTTAAACACTGAAGAGACTATCAAGTTTGAAAACGAATTCAAGAGTATTTTTGAAGGTTTTACAATTTATAATTTTAGTAATGTTGTTTTAAAGAATGAACACTTTGGTCTTTTTAGTAAAGGTTTGAAATACAACCCAGTGAAAAAAGGAAATGTAACTGGTACAATTTTAGATATTAAGTTATTTACTAGGAAAATAAATTTAACTGTTTTAGCTTCTAAAATGGGTCTGGAAAAAAATAATATTGAAACTAGCGAACTAACTAGGAGTTCAACATTCAACCCACCTTTAGCACCTCAAATAAAAAACTTTGAGAATGTCCTAGAAAAAGAAATTAGGAAACTAGAAAAGAAAGACAAATATAAGAATAAACATATAACTAATATTAAGAAAGATGAGTGGGAGGTTTTGAATGAAATAATGGATAATCCTAAAGTAAGAGTAATGAAACCAGATAAGGGGGGAGGGATGGTCATTATGGATAATACTATGTATGAAGCTAAAATGTATTCAATACTATTAGACGAAAGAAAATACTCGATAGCTTCAAAAAATGAGTTGGCAGTAGCATATAAGAAAATTGATATGGTATTAGAAAATGTATTAATGGAAAAAGTAATAGACATTAAAACCCACAAATACTTAGAGGTAAAAAAGCCAAGGGTAGCAACCATGTTTGGTATACCCAAGATTCATAAGAATCAGACCAATCCCCCACTAAGACCAATAGTTTCAGCAGAAGGAGCAAAAATTACCCCATTAGCTAAGTATGTAGACAACAAAGTTAAACATCTATGGATGAATAACGAAATTATTTTAAGAGATTCGTGGGATTTTTTAAGAGAGCTTACTACAAACATATATAAAGAAGAAATAATTTTTGTTACAATAGATGTTATAGACCTCTTCTCTAGTATACCGCATGATGAAGGTATGGAATTATTTGAAGAAAGTGTATATGCAGATGGGAAGTTGTCTCGTGAAGAAAAAGTAACTGTGGTGACCCTAATGGACTCCATCTTGAAATACAATTATTTAATGTTTAATGGAGAATATTATAAACAGATTTCAGGGGTCTCAATGGGGGCAGCTTGTGCCCCCACTTTTGCCAATATTGTGCTTGGCAAGTGGGAAGAGAAATATATAATTAATTCTACCTTTAGACAATATTGGTCACTTTATCACAGATTCCTGGATGATATAGTGATATTTTGGATAGGAAGTGAAGAAAAATTTAAAGAATTCTTTTCTTACATAAATTTAACCACTAATTATTTAAAGTTTACTTATGTAATGAATGCAAAAGTTATAAATTATTTGGATGTGGAAATTTATAAGAAAAATGGAAAATTTGAAACTAAAGTATTTAGAAAAGACACATTCTGTAATTCTTACTTGCATTACAACAGTTTTCATCCTAACCATTGTAAGAAAAATATTGTAAAAGGCCAATTTGTGAGAGGTTCCAGGATGACAAGTGATGAAAGTGATTTCTATGAAGAATGTAATAAATTAGAAACAATGTTTTTAGAGAGAGGTTACCCAGTAGAGTTTGTGAGTGCAATAAGAAATGAAGTTGAGCTAGGTAGAAAGAATAAATTTCAACCAATAAAATGTATAAAAGAGGTAAATAATGTTGATTTGGTCAATAAAAATGAAAATCCAAATGAGAACAAAAATGTAAAAAGATTAATTATAGAATTTAATACTTTAAACAAAGATGTTAAACAGATATTTAAGAAGGAATGGGAGAGATTTGCTGCCATCACAGATCTAGAAGAGATTAAAAATATTATACCTCAGGTGACTTTTAGAAACCCTCCTAACATCAGGAAGAAAATAGAAGGAAATGGAAAATATAGAAAAACTGTGGAAAATAAGAAAGTGGGAACTTTTAAGTGTGGGAGATGTGCACAATGTCCTTACATTATGAATAAAGAAGACATTTTTATTGAAAGTAGGAAGAGATTAATAAAAAGTAAAGATAGATTTAATTGTAATGCCCAAGGGGTAGTTTATTTGGCAGTTTGTCAAAACTGCCAATCTTTCTATATTGGGAAAACGGAACGGGTATTTAAAAGACGTATATATGAGCATATATACGACATTGGAAAAAGGAAAGAAACTAATGCACTATATAGGCACTTTAAAAATTGTACAGGAGTAAAATATTTATTTTTTATATTGGAACAAGTAAAACAGGATGTTAGGGGAGGTTTGTGGGAGGAGATATTAGAAAACAGAGAATTGTGGTGGCAGGTTTATTTGGATGCATGTAAAAGACCTGGATTAAATGAGAATCTATCCATTGGACCTATTTTAAAGGTGAAAGCTAATAGAGTTTGAGTTACATTTGCTGGGTTGTATTTCTTATATGAAACATTAATTTTAAACAATTTTATTGAATTTATTTATTTTAATAAATATATATTTTTATATATATTTATTATACATATAAATAATATTTATTATATATTTATAAAATATTTATTAATATATTTATTAGATATATATAATTTGATGGTTTAGATTTTATATATTTATTATGATTATATGGAATAACACATTTAAGAAAGGAAAATAAAAAAGTTAGAATTAATAGGTTATATAGGTTTTGGACACTAGGGGGAGCTGTTTATTATGGTTTTTAGTGTTTGTAGAGTTTTGCACATATGTCACTACAGTATATATTATATTTTGAATGGATGAACTTTCCCGATGATTTTTAAATACAATGTTAAGTTATTCACATGAAAATCTACTATTTAATTTATCATATTGGTTTTATAGTATGGTATATACATGAGTTTCCTTCATTGGAATAGGTTTTAATATTAATGAGACAAGAAAGGAAACTGACTGGTTTATTTGAAATAAAGAGATTGCGTTTCATAGGTTAATTGATTGTAAGCATAATATAAAAAGCTGAAAGTTTGTAGGTTGTTTTATCTGATGAAGTCCTATAGTAAGGGACGAAAACGCATGTGATGTTTGTTTAATAAAAGCGTTCAGCGTTTACGTGGATGGTGTCATTTTCATGTTGAATTGGAATTAGTACTGCATTCTACTCAATGGCTTTTTTGGTTGTCTTAGTTTGGTTTATATTGGAAAGCCACACTATTTATTGTTTATTAGTTGCTGTTGAGTAATATACATGGAATGGCCTGTGGCACTCAGCCTAGAGGGACATACAGAGAACCATACTGGAACTTGATATGCATGTGTGAAATGCAGGTAAGACTCTCATAATGAAGGGAATACAACCATCACTCAGAAATATGCCCAGATATCTTAAAGAGGATGACTTGCTTTAACAACTGGCTAAGTAGCCAATGTCATTCTAGGGGTATTTAGTATGTACCAGCTTGGGATTGCCAGCACCCTTACTTTTTTCTCCAATGATGGATGGAGTCTTTGTTTCATGGATTCCACATATTGGCCAAAGCACTTACTACCTCCACAGTGCCTTTTTTGCAAAGTCCACCTTCTGAACATTCCAAAATAACAAAAAGCTGGCAGCAAATTCTAATACAGAACTCATCAGAGTGACTTGATCACTGTCAGAAGTCTTCCCAGTAAATTACCAGATCTCAAAAGCTCTCCTGTAACTCGAATACATCCACATCTGTTTTGCAACACAGACTTGTACTTCAGTGGAAAGACAGCAGTCCCTCTTTAATGGGTTTTAGTGCTGATCATGTATTCAAGCCTGCTGGAAACTGTATCGAGGATCAATATTTTTCAACGACCCAACTTTCTGTTGACAGATTCCTTGTGAATCACAAAAAGAAATTAATGAACTTCAAATTATCCTAAGCAAGATACACTATCATTTTACAGCCTGCTGTAGATTACAGAGTCATAGTAATATGGCTCGAGTTTAATGAGAGCATCCTATCTGTGATGGGGTTCTTTGCCTATATCTCCTTCATGTTTAATAAGAGCACCCCATCTGAGATGGGGTTCTGTGCCTATCTCTCCTTGAAGTTTAATGAGATCATCCCATCTGTGATGGGGTTCTGTGCCTATCTCTCCTTCAAGCCCACTGGTATTGGTAGAACTGTGTCAGTGTTTATCAGGGATTTTATATCTTAGGTTCATAGGTTTATACTAGGCTAACTGCCCTAGGGCATTTATAAGCCTAGCCCAAAGTTATGTGGCTTACGCCGCCCCTTATGTTAGAAATACTGTGCCCATTAGTTTGTTGTGCCTCTGTCCAGTAGTGACACAGAGATGATTCCCGGGGTAAACCTACGATCTCCCATCCACCGGTCAAGATTTCTCTTGAACAGAGCCAGCGAGGTGCTCTGCCTCACATGGACCGGGATATTATTCCACAGCATGGGGAGTCTCTGGGTGATAAATGTATCCCTCCAGCACGTCCTATTTATAAATGTGCTAAGATTTAAGTCTCTTGCTCTAGTGGTTTTGGTGGATTTGGATTTTTTGAGGTGGAGCATGTCCATTAATTCCGGGTTGGTCATGGCCTTGTATGTCAGGCACAGGTCACCTCTGAGCAGACGGTATGCAACTGAATAGAGTTGGAGTTTCTTCAGTCTGCCAGCATATGACAGGTTTTGGAGTCCCTTTATCCTTTTGGTGAGGAACTTTTGGGGTCTCTTCAATTGCTGCAGGTGTCGGGTGAGATACATCCCGAATGGGGCATTGTACTCGATCATTGGTCTGATAAGTGAAGAGTACAGGGGAACAATGACCTCACTTGATCTGGATGTGAATCCCTTCATGATCAGGTGGGCAATGTAGAAGGTCTTTCAAACCACTTTAGCAATGTGAGCGTCAAATGAGAGGCCACTGTTAACCTGGGTCCCCAGGTCCCTGATAACCTCTTCTGTGCTTAGTGGGTTGCCACCTATATGGTAGCTTGGGGTTACCTTGTTTTTCCCGAAGGGTATGACTATACACTTTTTTGTGTTTAACTTCAGGCCATGGCTCTGGCACCAGCTATCAGCTTCCGTGAGACCCCTCTGAAGGATGTCTGTGTCCGATGTACTATCCACTATGGCACCCAGTTTGCAGTCATCCGCAAACTTTGTCAGCCATAGTCCTCCTATGTTTGCCTGTACTTCTGAGAAGTAGATGCTGAACAATAGGGGGCCAAGGACTGAGCCCTGTGGGACTCCACTTGTAACCGGCTTGGAGTCTGACATGGCTCCAGCAACTCTAACCCTGTGGGTACTGTCCTTTAGCCAGTTTGCAACCCATCTTGTGACATATGGGTTTACATTTAAGCTGGTAAGTTTCTCTATAATACCCGAGTGGGGTATTGTGTCGAAAGCTTTTGCAAGGTCAAGGTAGGCTGTATGGACTGCCTTTCCCTCATCAATGGCCTTGGTGACTGTTTCGAAGAAGTCGACCAAGTTCAAAAGGCAAGATCTGCCCTTGACAAAGCCAAACTGGGTTGGGTCCAAGGTCTGCAAGTCCCCTATGTCCTTGTTTATGAGTTCCATTATGATCCTCTCCATAGCTTTGCAGACCAGGCTTGTTAGGCTTACGGGGCGGTAATTACCAGGGTCCGTAGAGGCACCACCTTTGTGGAGTGGGACCACAGTTGCCGTACGCCACTCCTTGGGCACATATCCTGTGGTGAGGCTAAGATTAAACAGCTGCCTTATGTGCGGGTTTAGTTCTTCATTGAGTTCATGTAGCACACAGCCGGGGACCCCATCCGGTCCCATTGATGCTGTGTTTTTAGCTTTAGAGAGAGCAGCTTTCACCTGCGCATTTGAGATGTCTGGGAGGCTACTCTCAGTTGGGATAGTTATCTCTCCTTTTGGGGGAGAGCAGGGTGAAGTTTGCTCTGAACCTGTCTGCCAGTATGTTGGCAATGTCTGTGGGTTCAGTGATTTTTGTATCATTTTGGACTAATTCTGAGCATATCTGGGAGTTTCCACCCAGGTTTCTGACATAGCTGAAGAAGGCCTTATGATTGTCTTTTGAATCTATGGCAATTTTTCTCTCAAAGTTGGCCTTGGATGATTTTATGAGGGATCGTAGTTTCTTGCTAGTGCTGATCAAAGATGTCTTCCCTTTTTGGGATTTTGCTCTATCATGTAATAGCTTTCTCCTCTTATTGTAAAGTTTGTTTATGGCTGGGGTCCACCAGACTGGACGTTTGCCCTTGGTGGAAAGAGTCTTGGTTTTATTTGGGATTGCCTGATCCATGCAGTCCTAGAAGGCATTTGTAAGGGCTTCCGCAGCTTGGGTTGTGGTTTCCATTGGCTCGGGGGCCTTGAAGGATACCACACCTGTCTTGAGTAGTGTGAAGTTTGCTTTAGAGAAGTTCTTCACTGTGGTCTTTTTTGTTTGGGGTGGGGGCGGGATGTGTATTTCTAGTGAGATTAGTTTATGATCTGATCTCACCAATGAGGGATATACTTCCGGTGTGGAGCATTTTGTCCCCATGTTCGTGATGATGAGATCTAGTATATTTTCTCCTCTTGTGGGGACGGTGACTAGTTGTTCCATGGCATTTGAATTTATGAACTCCAGGAACCTTTGGGCTAGAAAGTTTGGGCTTGAGTAATGTTCCCAGTCTATATTCGGGTAGTTGAAGTCACCCAATATGATGGTGTTTGGTGGTACATTTATACCCTCCAGTGTCTTCAGGAAGGCTGTGTGGGTTTCCTGAGTTTGAGAGGGTGGCCTGTAGCATGCTACAAATTGTAGAGCAGTTCTGCCTATGGTTAATTGCACCTGGATGGTTTCCGATGCTTCGTGCGTAGCCACCAACCTGGAGGTGCGGGTATCCTTGATGAATATGGATACACCCCCTCCTTTTGTGGTGTGGTCTGGGTTTTGGGGCCGGAACGCATGATATGAGATGAAACCTGATAGTGCCGGGGTGCTCTCAGGAGCCTTGAACCAGGTTTCAGTCACAGCACAGACATCGATGTTCTCCATACTGAGAAGGGCCTCGAGTGTGTGCATTTTGAGATTTAGACTTCTGGCATTGAGCAGCATTACCCTTAGTTTCTTCACATTTTTGTTTTCCAGGGTGGTAGGTTTAGAATTTGAGCCTTGCCTAAAAAAGGCACTATGGGGGTGTCGAAGTAATACCACATAACCCCCCCCGACCTCAGTGAACTCCAGCTCGCACCATGTAAGTCAACATTTTGACTCGTAGCTTGTTACTGATCCCCTTCTATGGCCCCAGAGGATCATGAAAACCTCCTGATATTCCATGAAAATATCCCTATAAAATATGGTTCTTTACTTCTTGGTGACTTTATCATCTGTTGGCTGAATACTTGCAGTTCCCAAGGTGGGTGTGCACAGTGTTTCTTAGATTAGGTTAAAAAGAATTCCCTGGACTAAATTGCTCAAATTCCCTACAAGGGCAGTAATATCCCTGATGTAGTTCTAACAAAATTTAGCCTGGCATGTTCCCTGCCCCCAGCTGGCCCCTCATTAACTAAGTTGTACCACAAAATAGTTACCTTTATTCTCAGAATATCCACTCATGCTATCTGACACCAACATCTTTAGAGGTTTCAGAAAAGCAAACCTTTTACAATTATACAATGAAATCTCAGAATTCACTCAGGTTAAACCCACAGTGAATATGGGAAATCCAGGCACCTATGCCAGGGATCTTTATATTCATTTAGATAAATGTCCCCACCAGAACCAAAGACAGCAGCAAATTCAACAACAAACTGCCCTGGTGGTCAGTAGAGATTAACAAATTATACAATAGAAAAAAGAAATAGCTTAGGTTGACTTGTAAGACAAGAGCCTCCCATCACAATGAGAATATATGATACCTCACTAAGAAACTGAAGGCAGTTACAAAGACCAGAAAAGTATCTCATGAATGTACACTAGCTTCTGAAGTTAAGGATCATTTTAAGTCCTCCTTTTGTTATGTTTGAATGCTAAGGAATATTTCACATCACTTCTCTCGACTTTTCTATAATAACATCCCCATTCCAATTTTAAAGACAATGCCAACATATTAACAAATAACTTTGATAGAAATTTCTCCCCCGAAACAATCATCCCCACTCCAAATATTCCTGAGTCACCCACATTACCATTTCAAAGGACTCTATCTTTAAAGTAGTCTCCAGGATGAAAAACATCTTTTCAGTGGGTCCTGACAATATACCAGGTTGTTTAATTAGGGTCAAGCAGGCTCTTGCTGATCCCCCTTATGTTGTTCAACCTAAGCTTTGCCTTTCTACCTTCTCTGCAAATCCATGCAGCACATCATCACTGATTTCATAAACCAGGACATTAACATTTTGATCAGGCTCATCCAGCAACAATTCAGATATGTTATGTATTATATTTATTTATGTATTTAGTTTTCTATTTTATTTTTATTTTACATTTGTTAATTGGAAAAGTCCAACTGTATACGTATCCATTTTCAGTGGAGGCCTGGGGAGAAAAGCTCCAGAAATTCAAGAATAATTTAACAAATACAGTTAAAAATATAATACCAACAGTTCAGATAACAATTAATACAAAGAAAGATTGCAGGAGATGATAAGCTGAGAGAAAGTTAGGGAGTAAGTTTGGATAGTAAGGTGTAGGGAGCAATATAATTGTGTAGAAATGCCAGAGGAAATGAGAAAGATAAAAATATAAAGCAATGAGCATAATAGAGAGGTAGCTTGAGGAGGGAGATTAACCTGGGCTAGAGCAGGAACATATCCAGTAGTTGGTGAAATAATTTTTTGCTGCAATCTTAATTTTTGTTAGAGTGGGTTAAAGGAAAACTCCATTTTAAAACTTAAATTTTTTTTTCATTTTATCTTTGTTTTTTTGAGTTGTTTTAAAGCTTTAAAATCATAACAAGTGCATCTTTTACAATTTTAATTTGTTTCCTACAAAATAGTGGATGATGGGGCCTGCCTTGGTAACGTGATCTAGTTTTCTTGCTTGCATTCCTACTTCACAGAATACATTTCAAGTCCTCTTTATATGAGTCATGCTAGACATAAGGAAGTGTTGTTTTCTTATGCCATTAAGATAGAATAGCAGGACCGTGAAGCACTGTCATCTAACACATCTTTTGTAACAGAGCTACTTCTATGTTTCCCTAACTGAGCCTCATTTATGTATCTAGCAGAGTCTGTTCTCTGCTATAAATAGCTGTTAGCTACTTCCAGCAAAAGAAAGTAGGTAAATAGCAGGCTTTTGTAAAGTGATTCTTTTATAGTTTTAAAAAAATTGACAGACCTTCACCTATACTTTCATACTGAGCTGTGAAAACTGTCACTGCAGTAAATGATCCTTGCTGTATTATGTACAGGTAACAAGTAGTAAAAGGACTCCAAAGTAAGTCATTTGCTTCTTCCCAATGGCTACAGTGTGAGGTTTTATTCTCTCTCATGAATGATGCAGAATTAAAATGTGCTTAACTAGTTCCTTAATTATTTCTGTCATGTTCACCCCCTTTTTTTTGTATTTCATATTTATTTATACTTTGGTAACCAGGAAAGTGAACAGTTCCCAGGACCCTTTTCAGCTACGACCTGGGCTACAAGGGCAAAGATAATAACAAGTAATAAATGCACTTAGCAATACAAAGAAAAAAAACATACTGCCATAAAGACATGTTATACATTAATAATGCTTTACTCTACTAAGTTAACTTTATCATAAATAACAAATTGTATACAGCCATATTGAACAACTCACAGTGCTGTAAGATATTACTGCTCTCTAAATGACAAGGAATCAGCAAGTGAAAGCTTTATGATTTCACAAAAGAAAAGGGTGGGGATAATTATATTGTCATCACTTTTGTTGTCCTAAGATAGTATAATAACATACCAAACCTATAAATTTTGGAATGGAACAACTATTGAGTTGAGCCTAATAACTGGTATGGTGAAAAAGATTTGGGGCATGTAGAAAGTAGGAGAAAGGAGGTTGATTAGGATGATGGCAATTAAATAATACACACATGCATGCACACACCCTGTCTGTGTGTGTATATATTTGTGTGCATCTGTATATATGTAAATGTTATGCACACACACACACACACACACACACACACACACACACACACACACACACACACACACACACACACACACACACACATCCATATTCCAGTGCATGTGTGACTACTTACAAAAATATGCACTGCATATTTCTCTCTAGATGTATTCACACTGTACTGCAACTCACATTACAGTATTATACATGCTACATACATTTTTATATGCACACACACAGATGTGTGTATATATATATATATATATATATATATATATATATATATATATATATATATATATATATATATATGTATATATATATGTGTGTGTGTGTTTATGTTTATGCGTATACACAGAAATACACTTACACAAAATTTCCATTTTGATTTGTTTTTATTTAAAGGACATGAAGTACACACACAGGCATATAATCTATTGCTCCATTATATACACACACACACACACACACACACACACACACACACACACACACACACACACACACACACACACACACACACACACACACTCAGATGTATTTAAACACATTAAGTACTTCTGATTTCCTTTTCTTAATGTTTTTAATACAAGGGCACATAGTGAACATATGTTAAAGAAAATTCAGCTGTGTATTATGGTTGCCATCAATGGTCACATTTCCTTCGTGGACTAGAAAGTACTCATGCACTCTATAAGGACCGACTCAAAGTTAGTGGAAATTTCTTACCATGGATCTGTGTGTACCAGATATGCACCACCCCCTAGAAGGATGCTGCAAAAAAGCATAAAACATCATTTTATGAACACTATCAGTGCTCCTAGTTGATAGAATTGCTACCTGTCTCTCTTTCTGCAGTTTTGTCCTGTGTGTGTGTGTGTGTGTGTGTGTGTGTGTGTGTGTGTGTGTGTGTGTGTGTGTGTGTATGTGGGAGGGGAGCACTTGAAATGGTAAATGTGTTGATACTTTACAAGAAAAAAATCTTTTTTCTGACTTTTAAACCAAAAGCAAGAAACAGGTAACCCCTGAGGGTAGGTCCGTGGTAAACAACTGATAAAACTCTGAATAAATATATCCACGAAACCAAACGTGGCTGCAGTAAAAACTTTAATAAATACTATTATAAATGAATAGACCAACTTACTCTGAAAATAGATGTCTTAAATACACTAATCAACCACAGTCAGTTACATATTATATTATCAAAAGTGCTTCTTAAACAAATCATGAGCTTTCAGAATGGGCTTTGATGGCACAAAGCCATTTAACCCTGGATGTGTATCCGCTTGAAATCTAATTATCCATTTGGTCTCACATTGCTTTGTGAAATTCTGAACGTGAAGTACTGGATGCACCAGTGAGCACACATTCCCGCCATACATCAATGCAAAGCAGCACCAGCCTTTGTGTGAAGAAGGAACTTTATTACTAGCTTAGCCGCAAGGCCATTCCTTTAATTCAATGTATCCCTTTTACAACACAATTGATGAGTCAGGGAAATGAATAGGTAGGAAAGTCACTCTGTACATGGGAATACATGTGCATGACACCTATGGATAGCTACCGCCTTTCTCACTGCTGGGAGACACAATAATATTCAACAATGCAGTATAATTAAAAACAATGAAAGAAAGAGTGAAAGGAAAATTGTAGGCAACAAGGAATCCACTGTAACACAGATATACTTTAAGGAGCTGTCTGTTCACATATACCTTTCATATGTTTGTACTGCCCTAAACAGGGATTCAAAATATAGGGGAAGCTTCATCACAATGTGTTATGTCCTCTGATGATGTTGGTAACATTTGAATAAGTGGGTGTAGTATTCCAAATTCTGCAGTCCCCTTCTTTGGCATCCCACCCTGTAAATGTGCTGGCCACAGTCTTTCCTCACTCTGCTAAAGCTCGACTCTTTTATTGTCTCCTATCTTCATACTTGTTTCCTTTGCCCCTTCCCATTCCGAATGATGTTGAATCCAGGTGCTGTGTCGTCTGTTCCTACCACTGATTCCATGCCGCCCACATCCTTTACCCAGACCGAATTTGTCAGCACCTTATCTAAGATGGTTATTTTTATTTATTTATTGTATTTTACATTTGTTTACTGGGCTAGTCTGACTGGATATATTTCCATTTTCAGTAGAGGCCCGGGGAGAAAAAGCTCCAGTAGTAACACACAAATGTATCTCATGCACAATTATACAAAGAAAAGATGTTAAAATACTAAGTACTAAGTATTAATGAGAAGAAAATGACACTAATTTCTAATAAATGTACAAGATAGGATAAGTCACTTTACAGTATATCTGAGGTAATATACAGAACATTCAAAATGTTCTTCCCTATCTAATTAGTTCTTCTATATTTTGCTTTACCACTATTTCTTCAATACCCATTACAAACACCTGCTACATACCAGAACACAGCCTGTACCCTCTGCCTCTAAAGTGATGGATATGTTGTCTGAATGAGCAACTGCAAAATGAATACTTGTATCATGATTGTTGCTTGCTCAACCAATTCTAAGTGCCTCACTGTTCTTATTTTAAAACTTGTTCTTCAAATTATTTATTATAAATATTGTTAAAAACTTATTTATTAATGTCATTTCCTTTGTTCATACCATTTTTGTGATAATTGCCGTAATAAATATATTTGCTTCTCTGTAAATACTTGTGTTACTCAGATTGTATTCTTTAACACTGTAATTTCTGCCCAGTGGGCCTGGGTTGAGGATGAAAAGCGTCTGTTGACCAGTCCATTTACTTGGTTACCAAAATATAATAAGTGAATAAATAAAAGAACTCCCCACAAGGATATCTGGATTGGTCCTTAGAAGTTTATTCCAGTCATTATCTGCCTTTTCTACTCTGATTCCTCTTTTATGCTCAGTAACTTGTCTTCTCTGATCCACCTTGATGCTCAGCATACCATTACTGACTTTAGTATCCTTGCTTCCTTCTAAAATTATGATTCTTGTTACATCTACAATTTTCTTCTTCTTTACCTACAAGCAAGTTTTTAACAGGGTTCTCTTACTTCTTCAGTGCAGTAGTGGGCTCCATCCCTTTCATACTCTGCAAATACCCATGAGTCAACTTGTTTTTCTTCAAACATCTATTACCACCTTATTTCGGTCTCATTTTAAGTGACTTTGGTTTTGACATACAAATCACGTTAACACTTTTGTTCTCCAGTATCATGTGCAGTCACTTCTCTTTCCGAGTGAATTTCTCACATTAGTTACTCTCGGCTTCCATTCCTGTACTTTCCTTTAAATATCTTGCCTTCAGTTATTAATAGTACTACATCATTACACCCTCATCTCTTTTGTCTGTGCCTTGTACTGGTAATAAGCTGGCTATCTGCATCCTAACCACATATTATTCCCTTTTTAGGGTGATAACACCAAAATTGTTTAGCATCAATCACTGGCAAAAAGAAAATAAAAATAATTAAAAAAAATCCATATAATTGCATATGCCTTGCCATCCTTCATCAGTTAAAATCCCCTTTTTCTGTACTGTTTCTTTACCCATGCATTACTTTGTGCTGTTTGTATAATACACTTAGGAGGAAGTATACTTTGTTAGAACTCTAATGCATCTCTACCTGACTTTATTCATCTTTGCTGTTTTTCTCCTCACTCACCACAATAAAGTAATTTACTAACATTAATTATTATCCACTTAACACACCTTTATTTTCTCTGTTTTTTTTTTTTTATATTTTGCATGATACTGCCCTGCAACAAAATTTTAAATGTTTTATTCTACCATCTGAGTCCTTTTAGAAAAACCTCCTCAGTAGGAACCAGTCCTCTGTCTCATCTATTTTCCCAAATTCTTCCCTCTGATTTACGCTTACCATTCTTTTTCTCAGTCTCTCTATCTGATAGAGCCCTACTATCTAGCTCCCTGTTCCCTTTTTCTCTTCCTATCTCTATCTCTTCCTTAAACCTTGTATTCCACACCATGCTGAACCTCCATTTGAGCCTCCACTTCATTCCTTCCTATCTTTTGCTCCACTATGTCTAGGTCAGTCTCCGACCCCCCCCCCCCAGTGATTCTTAATCTTCTTTACTTTGAGTGCGTTTTTTGCATCTATATCATATTATCGAAAGCTGATATAATCGAACACCTATTAATCGGCACCAAAATGTCAAGTGCAGAAAATAGCGAAAGCTAATATAATCGTAAATATATTAATCGAAGAGTTATACTTGGCCCGAAAGAACCAGTGACGTACTGCGTCTTACATCCAGGAACGCTTCTTTGTAATTAATTAGTAAAGCATACATTAAGGATGTATAACACAGTACTACACCCCATCTAATAAAAAAGGTATAAACATTTACTCTGTAAATGGTATAATACATACCACGAACCAAAAAAAACGAACTGAAATGCAAAGAAGTCACAAAAAGAGAACACACCAGCACGAACCAGGAGCTGTGAAAAGTTCAAAATGAAAGTCCAACAGTAACTGGTTTCAATTCCCAAGGGTAATACCAAGTTCCAGCAATCAGTGCACAAGTAGAGATTCTACGATGCAAACCATAGGTTATAGTTGAGTAAACGTTGAACCAAGGATCTCCAAAAAAGAACTTTAATTCGACCAAACAGCAAAAAAACAGTATAACCAAGCGCTTTCGCCTGGACTATTCCAGGCTTTTTCAAGGTGAAAATGTAAGTGCAGCAGTGCTGGTTAAATATACAAACTAATTAACCAATAATACAATTAAGAACAATTAAAAAACAATTAAAGTTCAAGAAAAGAATGTACATTTAAAGTGCCAAAGTGCTTTCTTCTCCTCAGTATAAATCTAGTAAGAAACTTCAATAAGTTTTTTTATGTGTTTAGTTTCTCTTATTTGTTAAGTTAATATTATTTGTTAAACTACATATAACTGAGGGTTTGTAGAAGCCATTAAAAACCAAATGTAAAAGTGATAAAATAAAATATAAAATCATGATAAACCATGTTCTCATGTTTAAAGTGTGTTAATATGTAAGGATGACTAAACTGTTTAAGATGTCACAAATCTTACCATACTTAATAAACTTAGATGTCCTGTTTATATAATATTTCTTTAACCAATACATCATCTCAAGATTATATTGTTTGTGTGTGACACATTTACCTTAAATCAGACTGAACATTAAAATTAATATGTGTGAAGAATCAAATAAAAACAACTTAATTTAAAAAACATTTTCTGTTTTTTAAAAAAGTACATCTGTGTTTTATGCATTATGACAAACAAAGTTAAAACACATAAAAATCCTGTAAACCCATCATAATTTATTTCTTTTAACCTTCAGTATGCTGTTGATGCTAATACTATCATTCATACCCGGTTCTTTTGAGGCATCCAACTTGATTTGCCAAGTTAACTCCCTAGTTTCTAAATAACTTTCCCAGTCACCTCCCCTTGGGTCTAATACAACCCGTTCAAGGACAAAAAATTTTAAATTCATATTAGTACAAATTAAGGAGTGTTTATAAAATGCGTTTGTGTTTTTCTTTTTTCTGTCTCATATATGTGCTCATAGATTCTTTTTTTGAGCATTCTAGTAGTTTTTCCAACATAGAATCCTAGACAGAAAGTACATAAACCTAGATAAACTACTCCCCCTGTGTTGCAGTTGTGATAACCTGTTGGCCTGATAACTAGATTCCTAGATGGTAATGAAACTTCTTCTGCATTCAACAGGTAATCACACTGTTTGCACATACCACATTTGTATGTGCCACTCTTTCTACAAGAGGTAGTGTTGTTGGTCAGCTGCCTTGGATTGGAATTTTGTTCAAATCTTCCTTTTAGGTTGATGTCACATTTTCTAACAAACGTTACTGAATCTGGTAAATAGGCCTTAATCTGTTCTTGCATGGTCAAGATAGGCCAAAAAGCTGTTAAGGTATCTTCTATGAATCTTGAGTCATTGCTAAAGGTGTAAATGAAACTTTTCTGTGTTTGATTTCGTCCTTTATTATTATTAATTGGTAGTGGTAAGCCTTTGCTAAGAAGGGGAAAGAAGTGGGAGTCCCTTTTGTCTAGAACTTCCTTCATAATAAATTTAATTAACTGTGATGGATAGCCTCTTTCTGAAAACATTTTAGTTAAGAAGGCTACTTCTTCTAAAAATCCTGCTGTTGTACTGCATATTCTGGATGCTCGAATCAGTTGGCTTCTAACTATGCCCCTTTTGGTGTATTCTGGGTGCGAACTTTCAAAATGTAAAAATGTATTAGAGAAAGAAGGCTTTCTATATATAGTTGATTGGAAGTAATCACTTTCAGTGTTCTTAACTAAGAGGATGTCTAAATAGTGTAATGAGGTAGTACTAAGTTCATAGGTGAATGACAGAAAATCAGTAGTTCTGTTTATGTACCCAAAAAATTCAAGAAAAGATTCCTTAGAGCCTTGCCATAAAATGCAGATGTCATCCAAATAGCGTTTGTAAAATACAATCTGCTCTTTCCATGTAGAAGAATGTATAAACGTTTCCTCCCATTTGTGCAACACTATGTTAGCGTAGGATGATGCACAAGGGGAGCCCATGGTTACCCCCTTGTTCTGCCTAAAAAATTCTCCATTGAAAAAGATGTAGTTATTATTAAGAATTATCCCCATAAACTCAATAAGTATGTTTATTTGATTGTTGCTGAGGTTACTTGAGTGGGTTAGAATGTCAGAAAACCAATCTAGTCCTATGTCATGAGGTATACTCGGGAAAAGTTCTACTACATCAATAGTAATCATTAATAGGCTACTGCTACTGATGTTTGGGGGAATACTAGCTAGAAACTCCCAAGAGTCTTTACAAACATGTGGAAGTTTGGAAACCACAGATTTAATACTATATTCGACATATTTACCCAAAGGTTCAGTAATACTATAAGCCCCTGCAACAATAGGCCTAAATTTTAAAGGGACTATACCCTTATGGACTTTAGGTATGCCGAATAGTATAGGCGTTTTTGGATGTGGTACATTCAAATAGTTGAAGAGCTCTTCATTTATTACACCTTGGAGCAAGTGATCATTTAGTATGTACTTAATATTAGCATGTGCAACATTCAGTTCATTGATGGAAGCCTGTTCGTATGTCTCAGTGTCTTGTAAAATATTATGCATTGCATTGTCGTAGTCTAATTGACTCATAAGCACCATTCCGCCCCCTTTATCCGGTTTCATAACTCTTGTTTTATGTGTTTTTAGTAAATTAATTACCTCTTCAAGTTGCCTATTAAAGTTGTGCACAGGGTAACACCTGTTTTCCAAATTACATCTGAAGGTTTTCTCTATAAGTTCTTCAAAAGTTTTCAAGCTGGGGTGCAAAGGGGGGTTGAATGTGCTGGACCTAGTAATGCTGCTAGCTGTTGTATTTTGTCCCTTAAAGTAAATAGACAAATTCAAATTTCTGATAAAGAGTTTTAATTCAATAATTAATTGTGGAAGATAAGAGGGTCTAGCTGGAATATAGTTCAAGCCTTTAGTGAATAGCTCAAAAAAGACAGGGGTAATATCTAAATCTGTATAGTTGTAAATATTATAGTTGTTCAGAGAGACAACTATGTTGCTGTCATTGGGAGATAAATGTACAAGGTTACAAAAATTGTTGTCAAATGACTCCAAGTTTAATCCCGAACTTAGTTGTGAGTCCTCCCCCACCTCTGTTGGAATGGGGTGTTCAAGTTCCTCCCCATTGGTCTGCCCTGGGGATGAAAAAAACCCTGCGGTGAATTGTTGTTCCCTTTCTGTGCTAATCTTTCACTCCTACGTAGGGGTTCAGTGTTAGGTATATTTCTAACATTTTGATTGCCAGTTCTAATCTCAGGTTCTTCTGAATTAACTCCTGTAACTCCCTTACTTCTAGTTCCCATGGGGTAAGCTCTACCCTCCCTATATTCCAGCAAGTCTCTATCTAGTTTTTTTATTTTCCTGTCTATAACTTTTAGACAGTGTTGATCTACTTCTAAAAACACTTCGTCGTATTTCTTTTTATGTCTCAAAAAGTTCCTGTGTTGCACAATGTCATCATTCATAATATTAAGTTCATTCAGCAAAATATTACTCTTGTTCTGATAGTCCTGGACCATAAGGTCAAGCATTTCAAGACCAGTTCTGTTAAACAAATCAAGCAACTGTGTGTGAAGTGCTGAACCCACAGTTGCATTATTTGGAAATTTGTAGCTCCTTAAGCCTTTCGGTACTCGCTTAACATTGATGCACTCTTTCAAATAATTGATCTCAAGTTGCCAGTTCTTGTAAGTATATAACTTGTTACTAAATGAATCAAAATCAAAATCAAGTTGCTGGTTATTGTTGTTAAATGTACCTTTAGTGAACTCCGGTTGGAGCTCAGTCCATTTTTTAAAGTTAAATGTTTTTTCAACGGCTTCACCATTCGGTGCTCTGTTGTTGAAAATACGCTCTTGCGGTTGTAACCTGTCGGTTCCTGAGTTGTGGCTTGTTCCAGCGGTGCCTTTCGGCTCCTGCGCCGTTGTAAATCCTTGTCCGTTACCAGCAGCTTGCTGTTGGTTTCCCGGAAACAGAAAGGAGTCCGAAACGTCAGAATACGTCTGGCCCGATAGGGTTTTGTTAATGTTCATGAGGAGTGCCAGGACTTTGTTGAATTCGGTGCGAGTCACCGGAGCATCGTCAGAGTCATCCCTTAAAATAAGGGGTGTATTTAACAGATCCGAAACTGGTGGTTCTTCCGCCATACCAAGAACCAAAAAAAACGAACTGAAATGCAAAGAAGTCACAAAAAGAGAACACACCAGCACGAACCAGGAGCTGTGAAAAGTTCAAAATGAAAGTCCAACAGTAACTGGTTTCAATTCCCAAGGGTAATGCCAAGTTCCAGCAATCAGTGCACAAGTAGAGATTCTACGATGCAAACCATAGGTTATAGTTGAGTAAACGTTGAACCAAGGATCTCCAAAAAAGAACTTTAATTCGACCAAACAGCAAAAAAACAGTATAACCAAGCGCTTTCGCCTGGACTATTCCAGGCTTTTTCAAGGTGAAAATGTAAGTGCAGCAGTGCTGGTTAAATATACAAACTAATTAACCAATAATACAATTAAGAACAATTAAAAAACAATTAAAGTTCAAGAAAAGAATGTACATTTAAAGTGCCAAAGTGCTTTCTTCTCCTCAGTATAAATCTAGTAAGAAACTTCAATAAGTTTTTTTATGTGTTTAGTTTCTCTTATTTGTTAAGTTAATATTATTTGTTAAACTACATATAACTGAGGGTTTGTAGAAGCCATTAAAAACCAAATGTAAAAGTGATAAAATAAAATATAAAATCATGATAAACCATGTTCTCATGTTTAAAGTGTGTTAATATGTAAGGATGACTAAACTGTTTAAGATGTCACAAATCTTACCATACTTAATAAACTTAGATGTCCTGTTTATATAATATTTCTTTAACCAATACATCATCTCAAGATTATATTGTTTGTGTGTGACACATTTACCTTAAATCAGACTGAACATTAAAATTAATATGTGTGAAGAATCAAATAAAAACAACTTAATTTAAAAAACATTTTCTGTTTTTTAAAAAAGTACATCTGTGTTTTATGCATTATGACAAACAAAGTTAAAACACATAAAAATCCTGTAAACCCATCATAATTTATTTCTTTTAACCTTCAGTATGCTGTTGATGCTAATACTATCATTCATACCCGGTTCTTTTGAGGCATCCAACTTGATTTGCCAAGTTAACTCCCTAGTTTCTAAATAACTTTCCCAGTCACCTCCCTTGGGTCTAATACAACCCGTTCAAGGACAAAAAATTTAAATTCATATTAGTACAAATTAAGGAGTGTTTATAAAATGCGTTTGTGTTTTTCTTTTTTCTGTCTCATATATGTGCTCATAGATTCTTTTTTTGAGCATTCTAGTAGTTTTTCCAACATAGAATCCTAGACAGAAAGTACATAAACCTAGATAAACTACTCCCCCTGTGTTGCAGTTGTGATAACCTGTTGGCCTGATAACTAGATTCCTAGATGGTAATGAAACTTCTTCTGCATTCAACAGGTAATCACACTGTTTGCACATACCACATTTGTATGTGCCACTCTTTCTACAAGAGGTAGTGTTGTTGGTCAGCTGCCTTGGATTGGAATTTTGTTCAAATCTTCCTTTTAGGTTAATGTCACATTTTCTAACAAACGTTACTGAATCTGGTAAATAGGCCTTAATCTGTTCTTGCATGGTCAAGATAGGCCAAAAAGCTGTTAAGGTATCTTCTATGAATCTTGAGTCATTGCTAAAGGTGTAAATGAAACTTTTCTGTGTTTGATTTCGTCCTTTATTATTATTAATTGGTAGTGGTAAGCCTTTGCTAAGAAGGGGAAAGAAGTGGGAGTCCCTTTTGTCTAGAACTTCCTTCGTAATAAATTTAATTAACTGTGATGGATAGCCTCTTTCTGAAAACATTTTAGTTAAGAAGGCTACTTCTTCTAAAAATCCTGCTGTTGTACTGCATATTCTGGATGCTCGAATCAGTTGGCTTCTAACTATGCCCCTTTTGGTGTATTCTGGGTGCGAACTTTCAAAATGTAAAAATGTATTAGAGAAAGAAGGCTTTCTATATATAGTTGATTGGAAGTGATCACTTTCAGTGTTCTTAACTAAGAGGATGTCTAAATAGTGTAATGAGGTAGTACTAAGTTCATAGGTGAATGACAGAAAATCAGTAGTTCTGTTTATGTACCCAAAAAATTCAAGAAAAGATTCCTTAGAGCCTTGCCATAAAATGCAGATGTCATCCAAATAGCGTTTGTAAAATACAATCTGCTCTTTCCATGTAGAAGAATGTATAAACGTTTCCTCCCATTTGTGCAACACTATGTTAGCGTAGGATGATGCACAAGGGGAGCCCATGGCTACCCCCTTGTTCTGCCTAAAAAATTCTCCATTGAAAAAGATGTAGTTATTATTAAGAATTATCCCCATAAACTCAATAAGTATGTTTATTACATACATACCACGCTTACCCGGAAGTAAACTCTGAATGTGTTATAAATCACGTAAGAAAACAAAGCATATCTTGCGTTACACCGCAACGGCATACAAGCCATGGCTGATACTTCGCAATTCTGTCCAGGAATTGTAGGTAACACATTTTCAACTGTTATCTCACAGAAACATAGGAAAATGTTACAGATAGATGGCTATATGTATAATTTAGAGAGGACTGTGAAAAGTAAACATTACTGGTGTTGCAGATACAAGCTAGTAAAGGCAGGGCTATTAGTGTTAGTGTAGCGGATGGTGAACAATTAGTAAAGACTGTCTGTCACCAACATGCTCCAGATCCAACCGAAGTGGAACGATACACAGCTTGCCATACCTTAAAACAGGCAGCACAACATTGTAGGAATACACCAGCATTACTTGTTGATGATGTTATTGCATCTACTTCTGTTGAAAGTACTGTGCATTTACCCTCACGTAGGTCTATGTTGCAGCAGGTCAATAGGGTGAGGCATAAAGAAATGTTAACCTACCCTGTTGCACACACTTCTCTACCTACAGTAGACACCACCGAGTATTGCCTCAAGCAAGGAAGATTCATATAACAACGCATGGTTGACATACACACTAATATGCATGTATTGGTATTTACCACTAAGGAAAATCTACAGGATTTGTGTGAGAGTGTTATATGGTTTATGGATGGGATTTTCCTTATTAAAGCTCGCTTTTGTAGACAACTGTACACAATACATGCCTTCATAACATGTGGTGATACCGGCAAATGTGTACCGCTTATTTACTGTCTAATGACAAAAAAGTCATACAAAGCATATAACTATTTGTGGGAGTGTGTATTCAGCTTCTTGACATTGTACAAATTGCAATTGTCTGTTAAATACATCCTCACAGATTTCGAGATGGCTTCTATTAAAAGTGTTAAAAAAAATTTCAATGATGTTGTAAGCAAAGATTGTCTTTTTCACTTTGCCCAAGCTATCTGGTGGAAAGTGCAAGGTTTAGGACTAGCTGCTCTATATGGGACATCTTCGTCATTTCAACTATCAGTTAAGAAGTTAGTTGTGCTAGCATTCCTGGATGAAAGCGAAGTACTTCCTGCATTTTAATCGTTATGTACAACCTTCCCTATTCAGGGTAAGGAGTTGTTAACGTATTTTACTGAAGTGTATGTATTAGGGTGCCCTAGAAAAGTACAGACTAGAGCGGTGATGGTGTCACGATTCCCTCCTATATTTCCCATTGTGTTTTGGAATATTTCCTCTCTGAATACGTTATCCTAACCTAGGACACAAAACTATGTAGGAGGATGGCACAGACATATATGTTGTCTGTTAGGAAAGTGTATATGTGATATAGCAGCTGTACTTCATGTGTTAGTACGTGAGCAAAATAGGGCTAACGAAGTTCAATTGCAGCTAATGGCAGGTTCATCTGTTTCACCGAAGAAAAGAAAGACACTGGAGAAACAGTATAAGATGCAATCAGTGTTAAATAAATGCTCCGAATACACCACTGAAGGCTTTTTGACAGCTATAGCTATGCTTCTGAAGGTGTAGATCAGTTTATTAAGTCTATGAAAGCACCAAGCACAATTGTAAATGTTATTTTCACATGAATTACTTTAATTTCCACTACGTTTTAATGTGTATGGAATAAAATATACTATTGTGCAAGCCATGTTATTATTTATAGTTTTCTACACTGTGGTATGGGTATTTACTATATTAATTTACAGTCACATATGTTAGAACAGTAAAATCTACTATTCACATGTACCGAAGCAGGGATTGCAAAGTGGCCAACCAAAACTTTTCGACATTTTCAGTTACGATTATATTAGCTTTCGATATTTCCTACTTTCGACATTTTGGTGCCGATTATTAGGTATTCGATTATATCAGCTTTCGATAACATGATATAGACGCTATTTTTTACCCTAGCCAAATTGTGTTAACCTCTTAGGAAGAAGAAGCAACCTTGACTTCTGTTACAGCCTTCTCTAGTACCTGGAGCCTTTTGTACATCAGTCTGCCCAGTACGTTGAGCCTTTTTGTACACCAGTCTATCCAGTACCTTGAGTCATTTTGTACGTCAGTCTGCCCCACTCTCTCCCCACAGCTCTCTCAGCCTCACTGCTCATCTTCTTCCTGCACATCAGATGCATTTGTCTGTGCCTCTCCTTCAGTTTCTATCTAGTGACTGTTTCATCATTAGCGTTGCCTTCACCTTCTTATTCCTTGTGTTCTTATCTGTTCAGACTCTTGCTGCTCTTTTTTTTTGTTTGTTTGTTTTTTTTTACTCTAAATCATCCTGTTTAAAGATATTGCAAACAATACAGCAAAAAACAGGGTAGACTAGGAATTACTCTTGCAGCAAGAATTATTCAAATAACCCTAATGAATAACATATATGCATCACACTCATATAAAATACATTATATGATAAGAGCAATAATATGTTAACAACATTGCATGAAATAACAATAAATTCTGTACAAATAAGAACAAAAATAGGATTTAGCGTAGTTTATATAGAAGCAATAACCAACCCAAACAATGTGTAGAATACAAAATTATGTTAAACACTTGAGTAGCTCATGATTATATACAACAGAAGGCTGTTATTGCATTCATTACTTACCTTGACAGTCAGTACCCATAATTTGTCAGTACCCACAAATACTGGATTTTTATCTATACCCCTGCTAAATCTTCATTGAAGACCTGCCTTCAAGCAGCTAAACTTAAAAAAAATGTTCTCAGTTTTAGATTACAATCAGTATATGAGACTAGCAGTACAATCCTTTGCTTTTATACCCAGTTATGTTGACACCCTTGGTATTACTGGATAGTGATTATTCCTTAAATACGTACTTGCCAAAATGTTCAACTTTTCCTTCCATTTTTTCATAATTTTGCCATTATGTTACAACCATATCTTTCAACGGTCCAGATTTTTGCAGAATGTCCAGATATTCAACTCATATCTTTGGTCTGTTCCTCATAGAATTTGAGGTTTTCTAGCAAACTACGTGGGATTTAAGTCACTACTTAGTGACAAACATTTGAGTTACAGACTTCATATCATTCAGAAAAGCATGATAGCACACAAACCTGTTATTCTACCATCTTTCTAAGTTTGTAACAGTGATATTTTAAATCTGTCCCTATTTTTGGGCCTTTGTCTCCCCCATAATTTTTTACTTTGTCCACATTTCTTGTGTTACGAGGTTGAGCGGTATGGCTACAGCTATTAGGATTCACCTCCTGTCCTCCAACACCCCCTTCTTCCTCTGATCTGTTGTTGCTTATAGTCACTATCCACCCCTCCTCCATCTATTTACCCCACTTCTCACCAACACCCCCTAATGATTTTACTTGCCCATCACTTTACCTCACTTATTTAACCTCCTGTGTTTTGACACATTTTCAAACCTTTGCAGTTATCCCCATTATCCACCATGTTATTAACAGGATCTCATGTCTGTTTTTACTAGACCATTTCTGATTCTCCGCTTCAGAAAGACAAAACAGCTAACGGTCTTCAAGTACATTCTTGTATACAGTATGCTAGCCCAGATGCTTCCAAATTTATCCCAGCACTAATTAGCTAGTTCATATGCCCAGCTGCATTAGGTTATCTGCCCCTCAGAACTCACACCTCCAATATTTGACATCATCATACTACCCATCCCCCCAAGCTTCCTTGGCATCCTATATCGTTTGTTCAAAATTCCAAGATGCATATCCTATACAGAATCCATCCTTTGCAACGTCTGTGCAATATTTCACACTTCCTCCCTAACCTCATTCCATTTAACTCATCTTTGCCTACGTTTCATCAAATCTAATTCTTCTTCTGTCAGCCCTAAATCCTTATAAATTACCTAGGTCTGTGCTTCTGAACCATTAACCTTTCATGTTTATCAGTGTAAGCCTGCAGTATGTCAGCATTCTCCGTCTTACATCTCATATTTAACTCCATTAATGAGAGATAATTAGGCTGTGTACAAATCAATAGCCCTCTGTTGACCCATACTTCTCCTATAATATCATAAAACCCTTCAGCCGCCACCTTCCATAGATCTACAATAGAAAAAAAAAACATTCAGCCACCACCTTCCATAGATCTACAATAGAAAAAAAAACTCCTTCTTCCAATCTCTTATTGTCTTCACAAATACCTGGTATTTGAGTCTATCTACTATAGCCCCATCCTTATTCATCCAGAATCCAGAGGATAGTTTTACCCTTCATATGTTTATACATCTTCTTCTCAGTATTTCTTTCTTCTACCTGTAATAATGTATCTCGTCTGTGAGTGCCACTGTCCCCCCACACTACCCATTCTACAGCTTTGGGCAATACTTACATCTGTTAGATACTTTCTAAAGTCAACAATTGTCCCTCTTAAGAATCTTGTATACACCCTTTGCATACATAGTAATCTATTCCAAGACATCATTGGAAAGAAGTGTTGCTTTTTCAGTTGTATCCAGCCTGCTTTTTGTAGAATATTGCACTGATAGCTGAAATCAGTAATGCAAATCTGCATATTTTGTGTACAGTAGTCTGCAGAATTTGTGTATTATGGACAGAATGAAATATAAAGAGGGAAAGCCCATATTTAAGTTTCAGCAGCAACATATTCTTGGCAATGGCTGTGTGTACTGTGGAGGTAAGTAGATGGGACATTTTATAGCAAAGTTTGAGCTGACATTGAACTATAATGTCTGTGTGAATAGAGAAGTTAAGAGAAATACTGAGGGACAGTCCTATATGCTTATATTCACTCAGTAAGGGGATACTGTTCTTTTTATTGTCATAGATGGAGATATATGACAGTTGCTTACATTTGTGAGGGGAATAACATAGTATTATTTTTTGTGAGATTTATCATTAGCTTTTTCTCTGAGATCCACTGACACTGTTTTCAGGATAACTAGATTGGCTTGAAGTTTAGGAACAGATTTATTTGGATCCAGAATGAGGATGTCATCTGCATACAGCATGACATCTACAGCAGTTAGTTTCTCTGAGAGGCCACTGAAGAAGAATGAAAGAGAAGAGCTACTTGGAATATTTTTTTAATATACTGGCAAGCATTCAGCGGGGTGCATTAAAACATCTTTTTCTGTTCAGCTACTCAGTTTAAATTCTAACATTAAGGGCTACTGTGTATTTGTATGAAATAAAGTGTAGTATTTATTCTCTCTTTTGTGTATGTGTATGTGTGTGTAGGGGGAGGGTAGCCTGGCTGTGGATAAAAGTAACTTGCCCTCTTCATTTGTACAGTTTAAAGTCTGTCTTTAAGGGCTGCACTAGTGCATTTTTCTGTTGAATAAATTGGAGTTTACTATCTGTTTTTTTTTCTTTTGGGGGGCTAGCTTTGCAGTGGATTAAAGGAATTATTCTCTTCATGTGCTCAGTTTAAAAGATGGCATTAAGAATTAGTATGCATTTGTGCAAATAAACTGGAATATATGTCCTGTTTTTTTGTACTATACTGTCAAAAGCCAGCTGGGGGATCGGGGGTGGGGGCCATGGTGGGGGTGGGTACTATGGATGAAAGCAACTTGCCCTCTTCATTTGATCAACTTAAAGTCTAGTATTAAGGGCTAGTGTGCATTTGTATGTAATACATTGTAAAATTTCATCTGAGGGCAAACATAAATGTGTAGGTAAGTGCTAGACTCGCTTCCCTTGCAGGTCATTTTAAGCCTAGCCAATTTCCCCCAAAGGTGAGAATCAAACCCTATACCTAGTGTCTGTTAGGTAAACACCTTAACCATTATGCCAACTCCACCAAAACTGCATACATACTTCATAGATAAGTACAAGGCTAGCTGCTCTTTGGAGCCATTTTAAGTCAGGCAATTTCTCTTTCAAAGGTGACAATCAAACACTGTATCTAATGGCTGTGAGGTAAACACCTAAACATTATAGTAACCCTCTTAACAAATCTGAACCTTTCCCTGATTTCACAGGATGTCCTTATTTTTGTGAAATATTTTTGGTCAGAATTTTATCTCTTGTTCTTAGCTTACAATCTAGATTTAACACTAGTGTGCATTGGTAGGAAATAAGTTGGAATATTTACTATCTGGGTACTCTTTATGTGAATCCAAATTGAAATTGCTCCTGATTTTGCAGAATGCCCCTGACTTTGCCTCATATTTTTGGCCTGTACCTTGTTTATTTAAAACAAAATTGAAATTGCATACTTGTCAACTGTCATTGTGTTTGCCAAATGCTCTTGATTTTGCCTCATATTTTTGTTTTGTTCCTTATTGGATTTGTAGTTTTCTGGCAAATCATTGAGGATTGCAGTTATTAAATAAAGACAAACATTTACGTTTCAGACGTGATGTTTATTAGAAACTGTATGCTAATGCAAAAATGTATTCTAGCAATTTTCTAAGTACATAACAGCAATAACTTATATCTGTCCCTGATTTTGGGCCTTTGACCCTCATGAGTTTTTTACATTTTCCTGCTTCTTGCTGTAAGAAGTAGAATGGTATTATTTTTAGCAAAATCAGATGAGGTATATAGGGCAATGTGCTGTGTCTGCTGGGTTGTCTCTGGATAAAAATAACTTAACGCCCTGTTACTTGATCAGTTTAAACTGTCTAGCTTTGTAGTATTGGTGCATTTTCATGTGAAGTAAGTTGGAGTAGCTGGGCTTCTGTATATTTGCGTGAAGCAAACCTGAAATGCAGTGTGTCCATAATTATTATTTTATCACAATTAGAAATCTGAAGTGTTTACGTTGAGGAATTGCGATATGATTGCTAAGTATGGGAGCTATCTATGGATGAGAGTATCTTAGGTTTACCTTTAGATGTGGGTATTGCACACAGGCAAATTGCAATTGTGTGAAAGGCAGTCTGCAAGATCTGCAAACGCCGAACGGAAAAAAGGTTCGAATGTGGAATGAGCGAATGCACAGTGAGATTCGCTCATTGCACATTCGATATTCAGGGGTGGAGTGCACTTTAGTTGGGATTGGGAAATGGTTTCTTTCCCCACTGTAGTGCGATCTTGGAGTTAGAATAATAAAGTACAGGGGGTGTGTGGGGGGGTCTATATTATAACATGGAAGTCTTAAAACTTCGAATGTTATAATATCGAATCATATGCACCGAACGCTGAAAATAGAGAAGCTGCAGAATATCAAATACTTTCCTAGGGAAAGCATTCAGAGGGCCATTTCTGCAGCTTCGCTATTTCCTCGACTGTGGAGCTAAGGTTATGGACCAGGTTAAGGTAAGTGTTCGAACGAAGGTGAGTGTGCGATAGGGACCTTAGGGTTAGGGACCGGGTAAGGTGAGTGTGCAATAGGCACTTTAGGGTTAGGGAGCTGGTAAGGTGAGTGTGTGATAGTTAGGGACCTTAGGGATAGGGAGTGGGTAAGGTGAGTGTGCGGTAGTTATGGACCTTAGGGTTAGGGCTGGGTTAAGGTAGGTGGATAGCTAGTAGTGTATGTATGGTTTAGTGTACAGTTTTGTGAAGTGTATATGAGTGGATTATTTATTTTGGTGTGCTTGTGTTGTGTGTATGTTTCTTGGAACAGCAAATATTTTCCCTGGGAAAAAAATTCGCTATTCTGAGTGTTAAATTTTATGGTCTTTCAATCGAATGGGTTCAATATTATAACATTCAAAGTTTTAAGACTTCGATGTTATAATATAGACCCCATGGGGGGTGCAGGGGGGCCTGCCACCCTGCTTTACACTTTTTTTTTTTCAACATTAATGTTCGAAAAACAGCAAATCTGCTTTTCAATTTGCTGTTTTTTGAACATTAAGAACTGTCAATGTTTACATTTTTGTGGTTTTGAGTCGCTCATATGAGCACTCAAACCACTGCAATTCATGGTTTTAAAGGTAAACCGTATTTTATCCTGCTGTTGTGATGAAATGAGACAGTCATTATTCTAGATTTGCAGAACTAGTGTTTATTTGTGTAAAGCAGGTTGGAATACTTTAATCTAGCCATTTTTTAATTGTAGTTGGACATTATGAGGTATATACAGCCAATAGGGTGAAATCAATCAGTTTAAGCATTTGGTGAATTATAATGAGTGTAACTTGAATGGTCTTAAATCAGGAAGATGAATCCAAAAAAACTGTGAATTTATGCATGGTCCAAAAAAGTGTGTGTGTGTGTGTGTGTGTGTGTGTGTGTGTGTGTGTGTGTGTCTGTGTGTGTGTGCACGAGCACTCATTTGGGGGGGGGGGGGGGGGGGCTTATGGCCTGAAAACAGCATAGGGCCCAAGGTGCACATAATCTGCCACTGGTTCTACCCATTAAGTAATTGTCATATTTGTCAGTTTTTTTCACAGAGGACTTTGTTTTTTCTGTTGATGGCTCATGCATTCACCTTTAAAAATCATATCTATTTATGTGTATTTATTTTGTTTGCTTTATTGAATGGCTTAATCCCACTAGGCTTGTGTCTTATTTTCAATGGAAGCTTGAGGTGATATTCATGATAACTAATGAAATTTGTCCTGGGAACTGAGGATATTCTCTTCTTTTAATAAAAGAAAACTGAATAATGCTCTGTATGGGAAGGCAAATGAGGAGAATGGGAAAAGGAGGGTGATTTTGTTTTCTTGGATAATATGCAAATAAGTGTTATGACTATGACTGAGCAGATTATGCACACTGTTGATAAAGATGGTTTGGAGATTAGTACGTGTCAAATGTGCAGTATAAGTGGTAACACTTAGATACAGGTTTTGGGTGAACAGGAACTGTTGACTGGATCCAAAAGACTGTGGACTAATTCTGTGGAAGCTGACTTTCCTTTTGTAGGAAGGGTTTTGGATAAAAAAAATGTTGAATGTAATGATAGCAGAGGAAGAGATCAGAGTGCAGAATGTGATGAGATTAACACAAAAGCAGGAAGCTGTGAGAGAACAGTTGAATAGATGGACTGGTCATGTTTCTGAGTTGGATAAAATCAGTAAATAGTGGAGACCTTTTGCTTCTTTGGCAGTTGACGCAACTGTGACTGCTGGTAATGAGAGTCAGAGCCTGCCTAAGGATATTCACTCCATTGCTCTCTTTGGAAAGGAGCATTTTACTGATATTACATTTAAAACAAATGATCTTGCAAGATAATCTGTGGCTGAGTTCAATAGGTGGGAAATGAGCTTGCATTGAAATAATGTGTTATTCAAAATTTTAGTCTAAGTACAAGAACAAAAGAAACATAAAACACCATTTGCAAATGTGTTATGCTAACTTTTTATGTACAAAAAAATTGACAGTAGGGATGCATGGATGGGTGCATTAGTCACAAAGATTGATTTGCCTCAGTCTGATAATGATTTAGTTTATTTCCCAAATGAATTTCTGTTGTTAAAAAATCAAAGAGAAGTATTGCATTTTACAGAATAATTGAAGGCATGTTGTATTTGTGAAGATACTGGGCATTTGTTGAATCGATGAGGAAAAAACGATGGGTAGTCAATATGGGGAAAGGAGGAGAAAATATGAAATTTTGTGTGTATTGTGAGTCTGTCGTGCCAGTATTTATTACTGATTTGAGTGCAAAAACAAACAAGATTTGCAAAGTGATGGTGGGGAAGGGAGATTTTCTTCCTGAAAATGTTATTAAAATATACTGAAAATGAAAACATTAGGAAGCAATCAAAATGAAACCTTACATGTGTACACTGCAGAGCATGAAGACATGATAGAAGACGCTGTTTTAATAGTATAAATATCGAACAAAGCTTGCCAGGAAATGAAAATGATACTCAAACAGTAGGCTGATGATGTGGTGTGGAACACATTAATGTGTGCAAAATTTTGAATTCTAAGGATAATGGGAACAATGTTTTTGATATAAATTTTTTAATTGGGGTTGACTGAACTGGAAAAGGGGACTAAAAGGAAAACATTGAAATTAAAATTAAAATGTAGGTTAAACAGGAAGGAAATATATTTCTTTATTAAGACTTAATGTAAATAGTATGACAATAACTTAAAAAGAGAATTTGTCTTATTGTGATGATTAGGACAAATTATGATATTACATTTGTAAAATACATGATAAGGAAATGTAGTCTGACAGCAATATTATTATGATGCTTAGGGAAATGTGTGATATCATATATTTGTTAGATATATGATATGTAAAATTAAATTTGAAAGCAATGTTTTGAGAGATTGAAGAATGTCTCCGTAATAACAGGGAAAATTAAGCATTCTTGGTGATTCTACAATGGAGGTGAGAAGAACTATTATATTAGATGTACAAAAGGATGATAAATCATATCATCGAGGAGGTATATATATGTACTTACTAATGTCAGATGAAGAAGTGACTTGTTTCCAAATATTTATCCTGTCCCATCAATTTTATCATATTAAATATAGATAGGAGAATTCAATTGTAACTCATAGAAGGTAGAAGAAAAAAATAGGAAAATGTGGGGAAATTTGTATATATATATATATATATATATATATATATATATATATATATATATATATATATATATATATATATATATATATATATATATATGTATTTTCTTTTCTTTTTGGACAGAAATACATTATTTTGTTTATTCTGATGCTTAGGAGAAGTGAAACAATAATACTTGATAAATGGTATGACAGAGGAATGGACACTTTCTGATTTCAGAAATAAAAGCAGCCAGTTTTCAGGAACTATAAAATAGAGTGGTGAGGTAGCGTTGAAAAAAACTACCTTAAGGAGTATGTGCTAGCAGGGAGAATGTAGCATAAGGCCAGAACAAGGAATGTAAGTGCTTACTTTGAGCATATAACAAGATGACAGACATTTTATGTCATCTGGCTTATATGAGGAAGCAGGAATTATACAACTGAAATAAGCAATGGTTGAAAGATAAAAGGCAAAAAAAAATAATAATAATATGTATTCCTTTATTGAATTCATGTAATAAGAAAGATCAAGGAGATTTGGAAGAATACAGTTTCAAATGTAACTTGCAGAAGGTAGAAGAAAAATAGAAGAATGCAGGTGCTGAAAAACTGATGATAGTTGGTGAAAGTTTATACAACACAGATGAAATTGTGGAATAATATGTTCCTACGAAGTATAAGATAGAGAAAATGGAAGACATTAGTAACTGAGAACTGAAAACATTAACAGACACACACATATTCAAATAGTGGATTAGGAAATAAATGTTTAGGGATGAACAAGGTTTTAAAAGCAATACATGAGGATGTTACCCTTGGATAGAATGACATAGGATTTGATTTTAATAAACTGAAGGGTTCTGCAGAAAAGGTATTTGTTAAAATTTTAAATGAATGAATAAATATTGGTTGCATAAATAAGAAAATATGTGAAAGTGTAATACAATTTATTTGAAAAAAGGGTTTTAAAAGTATGTTAAGATATCGGAGGCTAAAATCACTAGGTAATGCTGATTATGGGATTTTATGAAACATATAGTTATAAATGTCTAAGGTTTATAAGGGGATTGTGGAGGAAGAAGTATATGGAGATAAAAAACAAGTCTGATATAATTATTACTGGCTTTTAACAACTTAGTGGTTACTATAATGATAGGAAAGGGTCAGGAGAAGATAACTGTGCAATATTCTAAAGGTGTTTGAATTGCTGGATCATGGACAATTGTGGATATCTTACATGTGTGTGTTTTGGTACAGTTTTTATTTTGGTGCTTATGATGCTATATAAGCATACAGTGGTGATATAATTAGAAAATAGATGGCAAGGTAAGAAAGAAATTATAGGTGAAATATTAAGTAAAGCTGTGCAATGAGTAGAGTTTTATTTTTTGACATTGATGAATGTGGAAGTTCTGAAACTGAAAATATAAATGGAAATTTGGACATGGAGCTGACTGCATAATTATTTTAAATGAAGCAGATGATATTATTTTAATAACAAGTAATAGTGTCTATGTAAAAAAGTTACTGTGGTATATAGATGATTTTTTTGAATAAGAATGCTGTAATAATGAATAAAGAGAAAAGCCAGGATTTTAAGGTGCTAGCGAAAAATACTTTAATTTATTAGGTTTAAAATTTCGAGGACAAGAAATTATTTATTTACAATTGATAGAGATGTTGAAAAGTTGATGACAGTTGGTGAAAATGTGAATGTTTTAGGATATGTTTTAGTAAGAAGGCATATCTAGTAAGTACTGTGCTATTAGGATTATTGGGAGAGATTGTTTGTAATGTTAAAACTCAGGGAGGCATAGGATAGTGAATCCATTTTTTAAGTTTATTTCATTTGTTTTTGTGATTAGAGTTTTTCAAGAAAGAATTTTTTCTTGAGTAATACTTTATTCTTCAAATATTTAGGTCATTGGGGCAATTGTGCAAAGGAAACATTTAAAATATTTGACAAAGGTATTATTCTTGATGAATAATGGAAGAA
This sequence comes from Protopterus annectens, assembly GCF_019279795.1. Lineage (NCBI taxonomy): Eukaryota > Metazoa > Chordata > Ceratodontiformes > Protopteridae > Protopterus > Protopterus annectens. The sequence goes on from NC_056732.1 coordinate 906,495,972, forward strand.
AAATGGCATCTTATCGAAGAGAAAGATAGAACAAAATGGTATGATAAAATTACCAGAGAATCCTTTGCGTGAGTATTTGGAAAGATTTTGATACTGATATAGTGGGAAAAAAATGATGTAAAATGGTAACGTGAAATAGATTAAAGAAAAATCTAATAAAGAAATAATGTGATATAGAGGAGACTATGGAAATCATTTTATTGGCAATCAATAACATGTTAGGTTAGATTGAAACGATATTGAAAATATCAATGTAAGTATTTTTTATATATGCGTATTAGGTGAAAATGACTGAACAACTCATCTTGAGTTATGAAGTAAAATAATATTTGCATGTCAACAGGAAGTATGGTTAGGATGGAGTCAGAAAATTTTAGTAAATACAATTTGTGATGTAGACATGGCTGAATTAAAGATTAAGGAATGTGTATGGGAGAAAGCCTGGTTGAAGTTAAGTGTTAAGCTATAATGTGTCTTGTTTCAAGGAACAAATCAATTTCAACATGTTTTATTATTTCTTTATTTCTTATTTGAAGTTTTATGTTATTTATTGTATGACATTATTTAGTCTCAACTGACAAAATGCATGTTTGTTGTTCATCTTAAATCTATATAAAATAAGAATAAATGGACTCCTATTCTTTTTGGCTGATGCCAGTACTGGAAAGAGAAAGCAAAATGTCAGAAATGTGTGGCTTATAGAAAGATTTGGTGATCTGGGTATACAAGTAGAGAAAAACCATAGCCTGGGTGGTTCTATAGTTTACAGTGTTCAGACTGATACTGAGTCTGCTAAAACTATTGCTTTTGCTGAACGTACAGATTGATTACTAGAAGAGGATTTATTAGCTTTGGATGCAGTTGAAGAGCCCAAACAATGATTTCTTAGTCAATTTGATGTACAATTTATAAAAACAAGGAGGATAAGTTACTATAGCAACTGATATGGAAACTGGAGTGGGACAAAATAATAATGTGCATGTGGGTAATTGGTCAACACCAGGAAGCAGAGCCCTTAGGAGAAGGAACAATGGATAATGTGAGTTTTATTTTACTGTCACATAGGTCTTTTTGTATGGATTATTGGTAAAAGGAGATAAGACAGATGCCACAACAATCACTGGCATTCCTTTGATTCAAATTAAAGTACTGCAATATCACATGATGAAAAGAAGAACAACATTAGAGTATTTGTGAAAGATGTCAGTCATAGACTGTCAGCTGAAAGTGCACTCTTTTTGATAATACTGAGCTTATAAGAAAGGACTGTAATACTGAATGCATTGAATGTAAGTAAGGAGGTCATTTTGTGGTAGCTAGTACTGTTATACAACAGTCAACAACAGTTAACAGACTGCAGTACTTCATAGGTTCATAGGTTCATAGGTTCATACTAGGCTATCTGCCCTAGGGCATTTATAAGCCTAGCCAGAATGTGTTTGGCTTTCACCACCCATTTTAAATTTATTTTGCTATGCCCTTTTTCGAGGTTAGTATACTGTGCCTCTGTCTGACAGTGACACAGAAGTGATACCCGGGGTAAACCTATGATCTCCCATCCACTCATCAAGATTCCTCTTGAAGAGAGTCAATGAGGGACTCTGCCTAACCTGGACTGGGATTTTATTCCAGAGTGAAGGGAGCCTCTGGGTTATGAATCTGTCCCTCCAGCATGTCCTATTTATTTCAGTGCTGAGGTTCAAGTCTCTCGAGCGCTGATGGGATTTGGATTTTCTGAGGTGCAGCATATCCATTAATTCCGGGTTGGACATGGCTTTATACGTCAGGCACAGATCGCTTCTGAACAGGCGGTATGCCACTGAGTAGAGCTGGAGTTTCTTTAACCGGGCAGCATATGGCATCTGTTTGAGCCCTTTGATCCTCTTGGTGAGGTACTTTTGGGGTCTTTCCAGTTGCTGCAGGTGTCTGGTAAGGTACATCCCAAAAGGGGCATTGTACTCAATTATGGGCCTGATGAAGGATGAGTAAAGAGGCACGATGATGTCCCCTGATCTAGATGTGAATCCCTTCATGATTAGGTGGGCTATATAAAATGTTTTTCCAACCACTTTGGCCACATGGTTGTCAAATGAGAGATTGCTATCAACTTGGGTCCCCAGGTCCCTAATTACTTCTTCTGTACTTAATGGATTACCACCTATGTGGTAATTTGTGGGCACTTTGTTTTTGCCAAAGGGGATGACTATACACTTTTTGGCATTTAGCTTGAGGCCATGGCTCTGGCACCAGTTGTCTGTTTCTATGAGACCCTTTTGGAGGATGCTTGTGTCAACTGAAGAGTCGATTATGGCGCCCAGTTTGCAGTCATCTGCGAACTTGGTCAGCCACAGTCCTTCCGTGTTGGCCTGTACCTCCGAGAAATATATACCGAACAAGAGAGGTCCCAGGACTGAGCCTTGTGGGACACCACTTGTAACTGGTTTGGAGTCTGACATGGCTCCAGCAATTCTAACCATGTGGGTTCTGTCCTTGAGCCAGTTTGCAATCCATCTAGTGACATAGGGGTTTATATTTAAGCTGGTGAGCTTATCTATAATGCCCCAGTGGGGTATTGTATCAAAGGCTTTTGTGAGGTCCAGGTAGGCTGTGTGGACCACCTTCCACTCGTCAATGGCCTTGGTGACTGTTTCAAAGAAATCAACCAGGTTTAAGAGGCAGGATCTGCCCTTAACAAAGCCGAACTGGGTAGGATCCAATGTTTGTAGGTCCCCAATATCTTTATTTATGAGGTCCATGATGATCCTTTCCATAGCTTTGCAGACCAAGCTAGTCAGGCTTATGGGGCGATAGTTTCCAGGATCCGTTGAGGCACCACCTTTATGGAGAGGGACCACTGTTGCTGTACGCCACTCTTTGTGCACATATCCTGTAGTAAGGCTGAGATTGAACAGTAGTTTTATGTTTGGGTTTAGCTCTTCTTGGAGTTCATGTAGGACGCAGCCCGGGACACCATCTGGTCCCATTGATGCTGTGTTTTTTGCTTTGGAGAAGGCGGCTCTTACCTGAGCATCTGAGATGTCAGGGGGGCAGCACTCTGCTGGGACAGATATTTGCCCTTTTGGTGGGGAGGGGGGGAGAAGTTTGCGCTGAACCTGTCAGCTAGGATGTTGGCAATGTCTGTGGGTTCGGTGTATTTTTTGTCATTTTGGACTAATTCTGAGCATATCTGGGAATTACCACCCAGGTTCCTAACATAACTAAAGAAAGCCTTGTGATTATCCTTAGTGTCCTGTGCAATTTTTCTCTCAAGCTAGCCTTAGACAATTTTATGTGTGCCCGTAGTTTTTGCTAATACTGATCAGTGATGCCTTCCCTTTTGGGATTTTGCTCTATCATTTAGTAGCTTCCTCCTTCTATTGTATAGTTTGTTTATGGCTGGGGTCCACCAGACAGGATGTCTGCCTTTGGAGGATTGGGTCTTGGTTTTATTTGGGATTGCATGATCCATGCATTCCTGAAGGTGTTCATAGAATGCATTTATAAAGGATTCTGCGGTCTGGGCCATATTTTCCACAGGTCCGAGGGCTTTGAAGGATTCCACCTCAGTTTTGAGGAGTGTGAAATTTGCTTTAGAGAAGTTTTTCACTGTGGTTTTCTGGGCAGTGGGTGGGGTCGGGATGTGAATATCCAGTGAGATTAGTTTATGGTCTGATCTTACCAGTGAGGGATACACTTCTGGTCTGGAGCATAGAGTCCCCATGTTGGTGATGATCAGGTCCAGTATGTTTTCCCCTCTTGTGGGAGTGGTAACAAGTTGTTCCATAGCATTTGAGTTTATAAATTCTAGGAACCTTTGGGCTAGGGTGTTGGAGCTAGAGTAATGCTCCCAGTCTATGTTTGGGTAGTTGAAGTCACCCAATATAATAGTGTTTGGAGAGACCTTCATATTTTCCAGTGTTCTCAGGAAGGCTGAGTGGGGTTCCTGGGTTTGGGAGGGTGGTCTGTAGCAGGCTATAAACTGGAAGGCAGTTTTACCCACTGTTAGTTGCACATGGATAGTCTCTGATGCTTCGTGCTTTGCCACCAACCTGGAGGTGTGGGTATCTTTGATGAATATCGATACTCCCCCTCCTTTTGTGGTTCGGTCCAAGTTTTGGGGCCGAAAAGCATGGTATGAGGTATAACCTGGTAGTGCTGGGGTGCTCTCGGGAGCCCTGAACCAGGTTTCTGTTACTGCACAGATATCGATGTTCTCCATGCTAAGGAGAGTTTCAAGTGCGTGCATCTTGAGGTTTAGACTTCTGGCGTTGAGTAGCATTACTCTTAGTTTCTTATCCCTTGTGATACCTATGGAGGTGGGTTTGTCTTTTGAGCCTTGTCTAAAAAGGCACTATGGGGGTAGCAAGAGCCTTTGCCAATATCCGAAAGCCCAGGGTGACAGGTGCAAGCCATCCCTAGTGAAGCATCGTGGCTTGTCGAGCATATCATCCCAAGCTGACAGGCATTGGATCCCCTTTGAATGACACCAGTACTTAAGCCAATTGTTGAAATTGATCATCTTGTCTTCATATTGTGGCATCATTCTTGGTGAGGGTAAGATGCTACTCAAGGTCAGGGTCATACCGGCCTGGGCTACATGCTCAGAGAGCTCCTTTATGTCTCTTTTCATGTAGTCCAGGGAGGTACATCTCAGGTCATTCACACCAGCATGGACAATGACTGAGTCATATTTGTACTTGCCTTGGAGTGACCTGAGTGCTTGTGTTATGCGATGGATCCTAGCGCCCGATAGGCTGCTCACCGTGACCCTCTCCTTGTTCAGCCTGGTGAGCGGGACGTCAGTGTACCTGATGATAGAGTCACCTAGTACTGAAGAAATGGTTCAAAGCTTGAGACTCACCAGGCAATAAATAATGAACAAAAATAAATACTTAAAATAAAACTTGATAATAGATTTCATGTGGTAGAAAGAACTGTGGAAGATGAGAAGACAAGACAGTCAAAGTGAAAAAAATCAAGAAAATGCAGACTATTGTCTATTCTGCTGAAAAGAAAGCAATAAAAAAGAAATAGGGAAATCACACATCTCTAAACTTCTAAAGCAACAGAATAAATGAATGAATGAATGAATGAATGAATGAATGAATGAATGAAAGCCCTGTCTCTTAATGTGAATGGCTCAATATACAGACACACATATATTGTACTTAGATGCAAATTTTCAATAACACATTATTTCAATGCAAGCTCATTTCCCACCTACTGAACTCAGCCACAGATTATCTTGCAAGATCTTTTGTTTTAAATGTAATATCAGCAAAATTCTCCTTTCCAAAGATATATATATATATATATATATATATATATATATATATATATATATATATATATACACACAGACACACACACACACACACACACACACACACACACACACACACACACACACACACACACACACACACACACACACACACACACACACATATATATGTGTATATATATATATATATATATATATATATATATATATATATATATTGATAGATAGATATAGATATATATACATATACATATATGAAGTAATGTGGCTTGCTTTTTTTCCCCTGGGTCACGGAATAGAAGGCATTTGTTGTTTGAGCTCATGATTTTTGATTACTTTCATCTATTTGTGAGGGGTTTTTAGAACAGATGGGGAGAAGTACATATTTCTGTTCTTTTGATGTGGTATTCTAAAAAAATAAGTTTTTTTTGGATGAAGAAAGACATTATTAGTTTGGTTTCTGTCTGTTATGTGTAAGTAGGTGCATGTGTGTTTCTAGTAAAGATGTTAAGGATACAGTGTATTATATTCTTAATATGTACATGCCTTTGTATTAAAAACATATGATGTCATAATCAGTGTGTGACTTAATAATAAATTAATGTGGGTAGTGGATTTGAATTATTGTACTAGAAAATCAAATGCAAGCTTTTCCAAGATTTGTTACAGAAAAGTATTTATTTGGCAAATGAAGGTGATACATATTTTATGGGTGAGAAAAAAATTGAAATAAAGTACTTAATGTTTGTCTAAGAATTTGTTATTAGTTATAGTAGAAGAGCAACACAATGAAGTAAATGTTTTGTGAAACAGATATAGTGGTAAGGAAGGGATCATCCAGATATGAACACATTTATGGTACTTGGCTAGAGTGGTGGAGGCTCTAAAAAGAAAATAAGAAATGATTTCATGAAGTTATGAAGAAAGCATGGACTCAGTTTAGAACAGAAGAGGACACATTAAGGGAGGACTATTATAAAATTTTAGACAGCAAAAATAAGCTGGATATATTAAGAAATACATTAAGCTGTTTGAAAAACAGTTTATAAAATGAATATGATATTCAGAACAGAGACAAAGGACCAAATATGACCAATTTGAATAGAGAAAATAAAACTTATTGATATTACATGAAGCTTTTGTATAAATGCTTGGAGGACTATGAACAGAAGCATTAAGAAATTATGGATGTAAAAAAAGTATACTTGAGATGCAGAAGTTTAAAAGTAACCTGCTTAATTGGAGTAGCAGCATATAATATTATAAGTGGATAATAAAAATATCACAAGGATCAGATGAATCTGAGTACAATTTTTGTTAGAAATTAGATAATGTACCTCACAACATTCAGTATATATTAATTTTTTTCTAAATCGCTTTTGATTGTAAGCTCATTTCTGTATAGGTATAGAGGTTATGCTACATTTCTAAAATATGAAGATTTTACACATCTGGTGACCAATAACTGTTGCAGATGTAGACTGCACAATTTTGATAAAAGTTTTCAAGTAAAATTCAGAGCAAAGTAAAAAGAATGTTTCAGAAGAAACTGAGTTATATTGGTAAATCTAATAGAGTAAAAGGAGCAAAGTGTTACAAAGGCTGAAATTGGAAATTGATATATAATATGATATTATAAGAATTTTGTCAAAATTTTGTTTTGAGGGCAAGAATGTAAGATGACTAGAAGCATCAAACAGGGAGTCCTTTTCTATTTGCTGTTTCTGTGAATAAGACAGCTATTAATAGTTCAATTAAATTAAAAATGCACAAAGGGAGACCAAATGAGGATGTGATGGTTTCCATCCTCATGTTTGTCTTACACAGACAATAGGGTTCTAATAGTACCAAACATAGAATAATAGCTTTAAAAACATTTGCTGTTGTAAACATCAATTGTCATCAGTTTTGATTACAGATAAGTGAAGGAGAAAATAATGTTTTTGAATATATTACATACTAGAAATATTAGAGTACTGAAGGATAATGTAAAAGTTTTGAGAATGCAATTTTGCAAGAATATTTTTTTAGAACAATTGAATAAACCTACTAAGAGTAGTTACCGAATTATAGAATAGTGGGTCCTTTAATCTCAGTCTGAAAGAATATGTTTAAACCTATTATATTAGGGTAAACAAATGACCAGAACAGAGTTTATTTTATACATGATGTACTAAAAAGTGCTAGAAATATGTTTTAAGTAAAATCTAGGGCTCACAACATAACTCTATAAAGCAGGGGTTGTTATATTTGAGCTACAGATGGTATACAGCAGAGTACCTCACTAGCCCTCTTTAAGAGGAACCTGGTCGACTGGATGGGAAACAGAAAATATACCCCTGGGATTCTACCTGTGTCCCTGCTGGACAGGGAAAACAAGTGCTGACTTTATGGGAATAAGGGTGAAATTCTTGACTAGGGTTACAAGGGCCCCCTGGCCAATAGCCTAAAGTATTGTCCTATGAACCTATATGCTTTTTTTTCAGGCAAAACATCATAATTAGATTTCTGATGGAAAATATTTACCCATCTAAGATATAAGTGAGAATAATAAAATATAGTATGGGTTAAAACTTTTAAATCTTGTTTAAATGGTTTAATTGATTGTTTAATTACCTATCCAATCACATGTTAGTAATGATTAGGATATGAGTGTAAAATGGTATATTGTGTTTTATTGACTGTTCTGATGACATCCCAAGTTTCTGGAAAGAAAGGGGTCAACATTTGTAAATAAAGTAGCTCATTTTACCTAGCAGTATTTTGCAGTGTTTTTTTTACACAATCCTTGGCTGTGCTTTGACGACATAAACCTATTTTTCTGGTTATTAGTTATTTTTCAAGGTTGCACAGTGTACACACTCTTCCTCTGGTTCTATGGGTTAAAAGATCTTAAGTAAATAGAAAAAAAATTATAAATAGATGGAGAAAAGGTAATTTTAAGAAGAGTAATTAGCATATTATGCTTCCTATAACTGTTGTAGTTTAACATTTTATAGAATGGGAATGGATAAAATATAACAATAGGCATTATTCAGCTATAAGGAAGAGAACTCAAATCTGAGTAATTTTGTTTGGTGAATGCCTTACAAAAATCAGTGGAAGGCTTATTAAGTACAGATGGATATTTGAAATTTTGTTATAATAAAAATTGTATAAATATTGAAGAAACAATAAGTGGCTTGCTGCATTAACAAGAATAGCATAAGATACAACTAATACAAATTTAGTCATGTCTGCATTAGCCTTATAAACTGGAAAAATTGACATTTCTGATGGCAAACTGTGCTTTGGCATGTATATTTAAATGGCATGAGAGTAAATAAAGTCCCACATTGCTGGACATATATGAATTAACATAGATGTTGCATGGGGGTACTAGGTGAGGGGGGGGTGAGAACTGAAGCATAAGCAGAGAGAGAGAGGTTGAAGGGTAAGAAAGATGGCAGCCTGGAAGAACTGATACATTACTGAATTATGAGAAACATTACTTCCCAGAGAGGTTGCTGGAGACCTGGTTTACATTATCAGGGAAGGTGGCATAATAATTTGCAACATAAAGAACAAAGTCTACTTGAAACAGATTCAATAAATTTAGAACCATGAAAGGAGAGGAGTAGCTACTAAAGATTAAACTGTAAGATCTGAGTGGGATCAACAGTTTTGTCTGTCATTTCTCTCTTTATTTATATATATATATATATATATATATATATATATATATATATATATATATATCTTAAGTTTTTCAACATGTGAGGTCACTGTCTCCAAGGCAAGATAGCCATATGTAGCAAGAGCAACTATCTGTAGCAACAGCAAACATAAACAATCTAGTGACCCATGTGCATCATGGCTGACCAAGGAGAATTATACCAAACAGCCTTAAGAGAAGAGTATGAGAAAGCTGTAGTTTCCTAAACCCTGGCAATCACTGAAAAACAATGCTGTATATCATGAACAACATTAAAAACTGTGCATACAGATCTGGCAGAGAGCGATGTGCACATGAACAATGGCTACTCCTCGTCTTTTACCGTGTGTAACACTAGCGAATTTAAGAAGCAATGCTTCATGCTCTAAGCAAGATGCAAGTTACTGCTATAAGACACTCTGTAATATCTGTCTGAGAATGAGATTTACCTTTAAGGGTTGCATGCCATGCGACTGCCTTACTTTTGAAGCACTTGTAGTAAAAACGTTGAAGTGAACTCATCTTCTACCTCTTACTTCTTCATTTCTTACAATTATGAGCTGCTTAGGGAAAGAACACAGTTTAAGATGATAAATTTGGTTGTTTCAAATTCCGTGAAAAAAGCAGATAATAAAAACTGACCGGAACCATGAAAATCTAGGAAAATCTTTATTAACATAATGCAGGATAAAAGTTCATAAAATATTTAAAAGCTTAAAATCTTTAGATATGCACAAGTTAAAAACTTTTGCCGAAAGGCTTCATCAGGCTAATGTCAAGGTGAGCAGACTTATTGAATTTAAAGGAGAATAGTAGGGTCATGTGACTAAATGCACCTGCTTATTCAGTTCCCGTAATGGCGGTTTTAAAGTCGCCATCTCATTAAGACCAGCTGCTATATGTGCCCTTAATCTCAAGATCCATTTAAATTCCTCATTTTTAGTATTACTCTTGATGTTGTTCATGCACTACACTTAAAATCATAAATTTAAATGTATTTGATTCATCAGATCCAAGTATGTGTTTATAAAGTGCATTGGTAATAATACATCGGTTAATATCCAGTAAGTGACTTCCGATTCTTTCTTTCAGGTTCCTATTTGTCTTGCCTACATAGAGCATGTAGTTCGAAGGGATTGGGATTACTTTAAGTGGAACATGTCCAACAGCCGTGGGTTTGACATAGCTTTGTGTGTCAGGCAGAGATCGTCTCTGAGTAGGCGATATGTGATGGAGTAAAGCTGGAGTTTTTTGAGATGGTCTGCGTAGGGCATCTGTTTGAGGCCAGTTATCCTCTTTGTGAGGTATTTCTGCGGCCTTTCCAGTTGTTGTAGATGTCTTATGAGGTACATACCAAAAGGGAGTTGCACTCTATAATGGGTCTAATGAGTGATGAGTAGAGGGGAACAATGAGCTCTTTTTTCCTGGATGAGAAACCTTTTGCAATGAGGTGTGCCACATAGAAGGATTTCCTGACCACTATGGCGATGTGATTATCAAAGGAGAGACTACTGTCCACCTGTGTCCCAAGGTCTCTTATCACACTTTTGGTGATAAGTAGACTACTGCCTATGGGGTAGTTCATGGGTACAGAGTTTTTACTAAAAGGGATGACAATGCACTTTTTGGAATTGAGCTTGAGGCCATGGCTTTGACACCAGGCATCTGTCTCCGTGAGGCCCTTTTGTAGGATGTCCACATTGTTAGGAGTTTTGATTATAGCTCCTAGTTTGCAGTCATCTGAAAACTTTGTTAGCCAAAGACCTTCTGTGTTAGCCTGTACTTCAGAGAAATAGATACCAAACAGGAGAGGACCCAGGACTGAACCTGCGATATTCCACTTGTCACTGGTCTGAAGTTGGATTTAGAGTCTGCTACTTTCACAGTGTGGGTTCTGTCAGTGAGCCACTTGGCAACCCATCTTGTGCCATAGGGATTTATACCTAGTTTAGTGAGTTTATCTATAATTCCAGAGTGGGGGATGGTGTTGAAAGCATTGGCGAGATCTAGATAGGCTGTGTGAACCACCTTACCCTCATCTATGGCTTTGGTGACCACTTCAAAGAAGTCTATCAGGTTTAGGAGACATGATCTGCCTTTTACAAACCCAAACTGGGTAAGGTCCAGAGTTTGGAGAGTACCAATGTCATTGTTTATAAGTTCCATGATGATATGTTCCATAGCCTTGCAGACCAGGCTTGTCAGGCTAATGGGGCGGTAGTTCCCGGGATCCTTAGTGGCTCCCCCTTTGTGGAGTGAGATAACCATTGCTGTGAGCCATTCAGTGGGCACAAAGCCTGAGGCGAGGCTATGATTGAACATGGTACTTAGGTGGGGTTCATGTAGAACACAGTCTGGGATGTTGTCAGGTCCCATGGATGCTGTGTTCTTGGATTTGGAGAGTGTGTTTTTTACCTGTGCAGCTGTGATTACAGGAACTTTGCATTCTTCTTTGCATAAAGGTGCCCCCTTTAGGGGGTGAGAGGTGGTAAAGTTAGCACTGAACCTATCTGCCAGGATGTTGGCAATATCAGTTGGTTCTGTATATTTAGTGCCATTGTGCTGTAACTCAGAGCAGATCTGAGTGTTGCCATTGAGATTCTTGACATAGCTATAGAATGCTTTGTGGTTGTCTTTAGAATCAGTGGTGATTTTGTTTTCATAACTAGCTTTGGAGGATTTTATGAGGGATCTCAGCTTCTTACTGAGGCTGACCAGGGAGTTCCACCAATCATGGGATTTTACTCTTTTACAACAGTTTCTTTCTGTTGTAGAGTTTGTTTATGGCAGGTGACCACCAGATTGGCTTCCTTTTTTTGGAGGATAGCATCTTGGTTCTGTTAGGGATTGCACGATCCATGCACTCGTGTAAGTGCTTATAAAGTGCATTTGTATAGGATTCAGCAGTCGTACCTCTATTGTCCGTCAGCATGGGTGTCGTGAAGTTTGCCACTTTTGTCTTAAGAAGTGTGAAGTTGGCTTTGTAGAAATTTTTTACGGTGGTTTCCCTAATGAGGGGGGTGGGAGTGGGATGTGGATTTCTAGGGTGATTAGCTTGTGGTTGAATCTGACTAAGGAGGAATTGACCTCTGGTGTGGAACACTGGTTGCCCATGTTGGCAATGGCCACGTCTAGGATATTGCTGCCCCTGCTGGGGGGTGTGGATAAGTTAATCCAATGTGTTGGAATTTATGAATTCCAGAAAATGTTGAGCACAAAAGTTGGTACATGAGTAGTTTTTCCAGTTAATGGTGGGGTAGTTGAAATCACCCATTATTAGGGTGTTAGGTTGTACCCTAATATTTTCCAGTGTATCAAAAAATGAGGAGTGGGAATCCTGAGGCATGGTGGGGGATCTTTAGCAAGCTACAATTTGGATTGTGGTCTTGCCCAAAGTTAGTTGCACTTGGATAATCTTGGATGCATTATGCTGAGCAACTAGCCTGGAGGTGTGGATATCCTTAATGAATATGGACCTGCCTCCGCCTTTAATGTTTTGGTCCAGGTTAGGTGGCCGAAAGGTGTGGTATGAATTATAGCCTGGTAATGCAGGGGTGCTCTCTGGAGCCTTGAACCAGGTCCCTGTCACTGCACAGATGTCGATGTTCTCCATTTAAAGGAGTGCCTCGAGTGAGTACATTTTGAGGTTTAGACTTCTACCATTGAGTAGCATTACCCTCAGATTTTGCTTGCTTGTACCTGTTATGGTGGTGAATTTGTCATTTGAACCTTGCCTAAAAAAAGCACTATAGGGGTGGCAAGAGCCTTAGCCAGTATCCGGAATCCCAAGTGTGAGAGGTGCAGGCCATCTCTGGCAAAGCATCGTGGTTTGTCGATCATGTCATTCCAGGCAGACAGATACTGGATCCCCTTAGAATGACACCAGAAGCTTAGCCAATTGTTGAAGTCAATCATTTTGCCCTTGTACTGTGGTATCATTCTGGGTGATGGCAGGATGCTACTCAGGGCTATGGTCATATCTGCCTCGGCTACAAGATCGGACAGCTCCTCCATGTATTTTTTCATGTGTCCAGGGAGGTACGTCTCAGGTCATTCACGCCAACATGGACAATGACAGAGTCATATATGTTCTTGTTGTGGAGTGACCTGAGTGCGTGCTTTATGTGGCAGATTCTGGGACCCAACAGGCAGCTGACAGTAACTTTCTCCTTGTTTAGCCTGGTGAGTGGAACATCAGTGTGCCTGACTATAGAGTCACCTATGACTAGAGTGTTGGGTATGTTGTTATGCCTTATGGGCTGTGGTTGAGTGGCACACTGAGTTTGTGGGCTATGTGTCATTTGGGTTGTGTTGAGGGGTGGAGGTTGCTTGTGTTTTTGCTTTGGAGGTCCCTGTTGCTTGGGAAGATTTTTATTGAGAGCCTCTGTGAATGTAGTTGTGTGTTCATCCAATAATGTGTAAGTATCGGTCCATTCTTATGTATGTGCCACAATTAAGTAATTTTATATCTTCCAAGCCTATGTTTGGCTATAAAGGAGTTCAGAATTTGAAAAATAAATTATGTTGCAATGAGCAACCTAAATGCTCTCTCTTTTTGCTGAGGGATAAGTCTGTAGCATTAGTAATGATCAAATAAGAGGCCATCAGAACTGACATCAGGCAAAGTAATGGATACATGCAAAGTGAATAAATTTACATGTATGTAATGAAAAATAAAAACAACAAAGTTGCTGGACAGACTGATACAGAGGTGTATGAAGCTGGATAAGAGCAATGGTCTTGAATTTATCTCGTATGTATGTTTAATATTTGATTCCAGAAAGACAGAATCTAGAGGTGGAGAAAGGAAGATCTGTTGTAAATATGGAAAAGCATAGTGGTAAATCACATCTTATGAGGTTTCTTGGAATGGAAGACTAGCTGACTTTATTTAAATGTAACTCATCAGATATGACAATACCATGAAGAAAACTGGTAGAGAATGATATATTCTGGTCAACAGAACAGAAACTTTGAGATTGTAAAACACACTTCAGATCTATGCTATATTTCAGTTGTACTATATGTGGATATAAGTCAATATGGTCTGAAAGCTTTGTTGATCAAGGAAATAGCTCGATCACTTATGGTTAAAGGGCCCAGCCATTTGAACAGTCCAGATATGCATAAATAGAACAAAATAGATATTAGTTATTGTACATGGATATGAGCAGTTTGACAGCTATATTTATGATAAGTCAGTGTTAGAGTTGTAGAATAGACATTTCAGAACACATTTAAGACACCATTTAAAAAATTGCTAACTGGACTACACAGTTCTTCCACACCACACACTCACATGCACACTCACACCTATGGCCAATTTAGTGTGTCCAATCCAACTGCTTGTTTTTGGAATGTGGGAGAAAACTGAAGCACCTGGAGGAAACCCACACAAATATATATATATATATATATATATATATATATATATATATATATATACCATGCGGAATGGGCATCTCTGTACAGTGCGGAATGGAAAGATTTCCATCTTCTGCATTGTAGTGCGATCTCAGAGTTAGTATACTTAAGTTCCGGTGGGGGGTGCAGGGGGACTTGCCCCCTGCTAGCAATGTGAAGGTAAGTGATTGTTGTGTTTTTTTTTTTACATGGTCGACATTTCAAAAGTTGATCATATGGTCTCGGCCATATGGTCTTCGACTTTATGAAATGTTGACCATGTAAACTAGACCCACACACACACACACACACACACACATATATATATATATATATATATATATATATATATATATATATATATATATATATATACATATAGGTCTACTTCAGAGACATCTAAAACCCATAACATCTAATTTCATAACACTGAGACCAGAACATCTAAAACCCAAAACATCTAAAACCCATAACATTGAATTTCATAACATCTAACACTACAAATCACAAGAAAATAACATCCCCTCCACCTATAACGACACCAAACACACTTTTTACTACATTTCTCTGCCCCCACATCCCCCCATAAATTAAATATACCAACTCCAAGATCGCACTACAATGGGAAAAAGTTAATTTCCTAACCCCACTGTTATCAAGCCCCCCTGCAGAAACATAGTAAAAAGTGTGTTTGGTAGTTTGTTGTCATTATATGTGGAACAGATGTTATTTTCTTGTGATTTCTAGTGTTTGATGTTATGAAATTCAATGTTATGGGTTTTAGATGTTTTGGGTTTTAGATGCTCTGGTCTCAATGTTATGAAATTAGATGTTGCGCGTTTTAGATGTTTTGAAGGGGACCTATATAGATATATATATATATATATATATATATATATATATATATATATATATATATATATATATATACACACACACACACACACACACACACACACACACACACACACACACACACTCTCTCTCTGTATATATATATATATATATATATATATATATATAGAGAGAGAGAGAGAGGGGGAGAGAGAGATGTTATCTGTATCTGACTTGTTATATATATATAGATTATTAGATGTAGATGCTTGATGCTACAATGAACATGTGAAACATGCCTGTTGTTAGTAAGAACTGTCCAATGAACATGTGAAACATGCCTGTTGTTGATGTAAGAACTGTCCTTTTCTTTAACTGTCAGCTGAGGTACTGTTAAATAATATACTTGTTTGACTACAATACAGTGATGCCACATATTATTGAATCATGTAGCACTCTGCATACTTTTTGGTCTCTGGAAGGTGCAACCCAGCTGTAACAACAAAATATCTAGACAAGGACCATGTCACACAGCTATGGAGCTTAGGATTGGTGATAGCTATAGTGAGTTTTATATGAATTAAGCTGAGTGCTTTTTATCTGGAAACTGAGGCATATGAATTATATGGATATCTCTTATTGCACTGAATCTTATGCAATAAAATAACATGAGAGCTTGTCTTTAAGTGATTAGATTTCTCTGCTGTTACAGGCATGATGAGCAGGTAACCATTTTCCTGACTCTCTATGTGTTTGAGATTAATGAAGCACAATGCAGCTGAAAATATAATGAAGGGAAAAACTCCTTGTCAATTTCCATGGCGATAATGTTGGCTCATTATTTGCTGTATAACTCACAGGGTGATGGTATTTTTGCTTTAATGTTTTATTTCATCACTGTGCCTGAATGCAATATTTTCCATATCACCATCTGCATTTAGATGTGCTGCAAATGATTACCTGTTTCATTTACACCTTATAGATTGTGAGTGAGTATTTAAGGATAAACATGATATCAACTGCTGCATACATTTATGCATACATGTGCTTTTTTTTGGGTGACTGGAATTGTGTATGCTTACTAATGGAACCGTGAAATGTTGACTCATGTTTTGATCTGTAAATATGACAAATGTATCTGAAAACTATATTTTGACATTAGCACACCTACCCATCCAAATACTAAGTAAATAGAAATCTATAGATGCCTTTAAAAACAGATAAGTTTGTGCATTGTATTTACCTAACAGATATGTCAAAGAAAGAAATCAGGTCAGTTAATAGCTGCTTCATGTTGGAGAAAATAAAAAAAAGCAAATGCAATGTCATCATGCAGGACCACAAAATAAGAGATGCAGTAATTATAAACTAGGTGGTACGCCAGCACAGATAACCAGATTCCTTCTCCCGGCTAATTACAATAAGCTTCTTTTAAAGGAACATCATTTTTCTGTATCACAGCAATGGCTTGTTTCTTTTTAACGAGAAGAACCTAAGCTCTCATTCCCGTTAGACTAATGCTTCAGCAATTAGCCTATTATTAAAAGCTTTTATTTCTTTTTTCCTCCCCTTGCTATTTTTAAAAAAGCCAAAAGAGAAAGTATATCTGGTCTGGAGATATCATTTCCCCAGACAGCATTTAAATTGGTTAATTCAAGCATGTGTCTAAAATTCCATTTCACAAATTGCATGTCCATGGTATCTCAGGTGAATAGCAGCTCTGCTACTTTCTTGCTCACAGTCCTTTATGGGACATCTTTTTATTTATATTTTCATGCTTTTTAAAATGTCATTTGATGTTTCACTGCTGTTGTATGGTATGCATTCCTTCTGATATAGGCTGTATAACAGAAGGAAGAAAGTCATGGCAAAAACTAGGAGGTGCAGCACCCAGCAGGGTAAAAGCACTGTCATCACACTAAACAAACAACTCAGAGGACAAGGAAAGTCTACCAAAGCTAAATTTGAGGAATTTGGCCTCCCTGGCCAAGGACAACCACAAAACATTCCTTAGTTATGTCCACAACCTCAAAGGCAATACAGAATTGTGTGCAGAGCTCACTGTAAATGGAGCCACCTACACTGAGCCAGAAGATATAACAAACCTACTGTCTGACAAATTCAGCTCCAACTTCACCCCTGTCTACCCATCAACCTTCTCTCAGGAAATACTATCAAATATAACTCCTCCTGCTATCACTAGGGGACAAGTCCTTAATGCTCTTTCTATGGGCAAGAACACTGCATCAATGGAGCCATACAATATCCCAGGATGAAAGGGTGCCGGAACAATAGGGTGAGGGGGGGTGCCCCTCCACTTTAACAGCAGGCACAACTGTTTGCCTCTTAATACAATACAGAAAAAATATACAAAATAAATCAACTATCTCATGACTCTAATGGTCCATACTTTGCCACTGCTTGCATTCCCAGGCATAATCTGTATTAATAGCGTACCTTTCAGCTGCCATCATTTAATGCAAAACACCAAATCCTGACATAACAGGGTGCCATAAAATTGCAAGTGTCCCTTATAATTTGTTGACAGTTGCTGGCAGCACTGCAAAGTCAGCAGTGTGATGATGGTTGTGATGCTACAGCTTTGTGATAGCTCAATTGCGCAACTGCGCCATTGCAAGCATGTGTCTAGTTGGTGGAGTTAAATAAGTTATAGATGCAAGTTAATGTGAGCAATGGTAAATTAATGATTTCTGTATATATTGCACAGTAAAAAGTAACACTTCCTTGATCACAGGCAGGAGTTGAGGAGTTTTTTTTTAATTAGTATAATAACCTGGATTAGCCAGCTGCTAGCCATGGACATCAGATGCAAAGTGTATTACAAGTTGAAGCAGATGTCTACCTACCCTATAGAGAAGTACTCACTTCTCATTTTAACTTAAATTCCTTGCTATTACTTTACTAATGGGTGTTTAGAGACAAATTGTTTAGCTAACTCATTTAAGAAGAAATTTATGTCAAGTGGATATTGACTTCACTGTGGAAGATATGTGTTTGTGAGGCATGACAAAATATCATCATTAATGTACTACCAGGTCCAGAAATTCATTTTGAGAAAAACTGAGTTTTACGCTGAACGAACTACAAAAAGATGAGAAAATCTTATTGTTAAAATGCGAATCAAATATGAATGTCAAGAAAGATTATATATAATTAGCCTTTAGAGTATACAATGATACATTTGTGTGTGTGAGTGTGCGTGTGTGTAATTGTGTGTGTGTGTGTGTGTGTGTGTGTGTGTGTGTGTGTGTGTGTGTGTGTGTGTGTGTGTGTATATGTATATGTTCGATGTGTCATGAGTAGTGAGGGTGCTACAGAAAAGGTCCTTAGTGTAAGGTTAGGATTAGGAGCAGGGTCAGAGTTAGGGTTAGTGTCAGCACATATTATTAAGGTGGTACACATTTTATTGAATGTATGTTTGATCATAAAGTATAAGGCAGAGACATTTTGCCAAATATTTATTTTGCTGAACATCTGTTTTGCTGAATGTTCCTGTTGCCAAAACAGGTAAGTAGGCTTGCATTAGGAGAGGATGTGTGTGTGTGTGTGTGTGTGTGTGTGTGTGTGTGTGTGTGTGTGTGTGTGTGTGTGTGTGTGTGTGCGCGTGCAAGTGTTTGCATGTTAGGGTTAACATTATGGTTGAGTAAGGGGATTTATTTAGTGTTTGTGTTTGTGTGTGTGTGAGTGCACGAACACAAGGGTGCACACATAAGCACTGGTGAAATGTAAGCTTTTGATATTTATTTTTCCACGGCATATGTCATTTGTGCAGTGGTGTCAGTGATGTTTAATGTACTGTGTGGTGTTGCACTGAACTTTATTGTTGACTGTTGTGGTGCTGGTACAGAATGGCGACTTTGAAGTAATTTTCTAAAGTATATGCATGCTGTGCTTGGGCTCTTTAGTGGCAGGGTGTCTTCAATGTCATCTGTATGATGTATGCTGTATGCTGTACCAATTTAGTTGGAGTTATTACAAAGGACAATAATGCTCTAAGGAGTGGGGGATGAGATCTACATGATCAAGCTGTTGACAGCCAAAAATGTGCAACAACAGGGGAGGTGTCTATCATGTTAAAAACTATGTGGAAGGTTATACGACTTTAGGAAATGTCAAGTATACCTGAGTGAAGCTGATGAAGTCACTTAATAAGTTTGATTTGAATTAAACCGTTATTTGCTTATATTTTGTCATTGTGTTTTTCAGATGTGTGTGTGCACATGTGCCTGTTTTTTTTTGACGTGGTGGTATTCCACAATCCTACTGGAAATTGGAAAAGTTATGTTATTAGGAATTCAGATTCCATGCTAATTAACTGTCCAGATTATTGGCCAACTGTATCTACATTTTTAACAGCCCTTGTCCATATTTTTAGCATTTTCAGACTGAGAAATATGATTACTGCTGCTAGGAGGAATTAGAATTCACCCACTGGTGGTGTTAGCAGGCCATTCTTTTCTCATGTGAATGGTTGCAGACTAATGTGAACATTTTATTTATGTATTTATTTATTTTTTTTACCTAGCCTTCATTGACTGTGTTAGTCCCACTAGGTTAATAGCCACTTTTTCAGGGGATACCTGAGGTGGTATTTATACTACTTTTATTAGAGGAAATTTAGAGATGGCATCAAGGAACTTCCCCTTCTCTTTTCTATAGGTGCCGCGGGATCTTTTTCCACTGGAGCTGCTGCCAACTCAAGCAGATGGGACCTCAGTTTAAAGTCACATCTGAAGGATGAAGGTTTAACCAAGCCATCAGACACCACATTCTGTCTAGGAATTTACAAATTGGTGCTAAATGCAGAACATTTCATTATGTGTGAACAGCAATAAACTAGCAAGCAATGAAGTATTAACAGATGGGGATGAGGAGATAACAGTGACCATCTGGAAGGGTAAGACACTTTTGTTCTGCAGCTTCTGCCTAAAGCTACAGCATTTTCAGTGGTGGAAAGGAATAATTGTAGAGTTCCTTTGTCTGCATCAGAGTATGGCACAGAATTATTCCTGGGAAATGTGAGGTGCTTGCCTTTGCTGCTGCTTGCTTATAATGTGAGTGGTGGTCAAAATTTCTCCCCTTTGTGCTGATGTTCATGTGTACTGCTGACTGCACAGATGCTGCAAGATTGCCATCACTGCATAGTATGTTTAGTATGCTGTATGACCACTGTAAACTTTAGATGTTTCTTTTTCTGCTTGTTACCAGGATAGAGACTGGCCTTTAATCTTTTTTTTAATTTTTTATTGGATTGAACACTACGCCTATTCCATTCTGTGGACCTGAAATCAAGTTACAGCCAGCCAGGTAAGGTTTCATATACTGCTTTCCAGGAGTGCACATATGTTCATAGGTGTATACTAGACTAATGGCCACAAGGGCCTTTATAAACCTAGACATGCAGCCAAAGGTATCCCATGAGTTACAGTGCCTTGGAGGTTGTTCTAAAAAGACTATGTCAGCTAGCACATGATTTAATGGATGACAGAACTGGGGAAAAGTTTTGATTTCCCACCCATTGGCCCAGTTTACACTTGAATAGGGTTAGGGAAAGGCTGTGCTTCACATGGATGGGAAGTCGATTCCAAGGAATAGGAATTCTCTGAAATACGTAACTATTCCTCCATCATCATCATCAAATCCCTTTTTCTCCATTTTTCTGCATGGGGATGACAGTCAACATAACACACACATACTTTTTTCTTTCTTTTTTTTTTTTATGGGGTGTTATGTTGACTGTCATCTGGTCCTCCAGCGTGGTCTATTTGTATTGTAAACAAAGTTTAGGTCCTTAGAGCTCATAATTCTGATGCTGTTCATTCTGCAGGTGTGCAAAGGTCCATCAGAGCAGGATTCAAGGATGCCTTAAATGCCAGGCCAGGCATAGATCACCTCTCAGCAGTCTGTAGGAAACAGAATATAGAGATAGGGCTTTGAGACAACCTGTATAGGATACTGTATTTATGTCCTGTATTCTTTTTGTGAGGAACCTCTGTGACTATTGCAATTGTTGCATGTGCCTACTCAGGTACATACCAAAGGGACGTTATGCTTGATGATGGATCTGATGAAGTGTTTTTTATTATTAGTGTCATTTTATGTTACTTATATTTTATGTAGTTGTTATTTTTGTATTTTGCACATGGTGGTATATTTTATTATAAGAGCTAATTACATGAATTAATTGGTTAATTGTATAATTGTTCATTTAAGGATATAAAAAATGTGTGTGTGGATTTGTGAATTGTGTTCTGAAGAAGTCTGGGGATGAAAGCATGGAAGTAAAGTCTGTACGCTAATCCTGAGGTTTTGGTGCCTGATTTCATTGAGCCTTCATTGTGCCATTGGATCCAATACCTTGTTTCTGGTTTGTTTTGTGTGGTATTGGGTGTTTTTTTTTGGTCAAGTACATAGGTCCCTAACTACATTTTCATAGCGTAGAGGTGTATTGTCTAGAGTATGGGGTGTATATCAATAATGATCATACTACACTTTTTATCATTTAGTTTGAGTCCATTTTTAGTAGACCAAGAGTTTATTTTGGAGAGTTTGGATATCATAGCATGATTTAACAGCAACCCATGTTTTTTCAAACATCTACAGACTTTGTTAGCCAAAGATACTGGTTTTCTTCTTGGAGATCTGAGAAGTAAGTACAAAAAGGAGAGGTTCCAGCCACATCCAGAACCAGCACTAGGTGACCAAGGCAGTTGCCTAGGGCCTACTGATTGTGTGTGTGTGTGTGGGGGGGGGGAGCACTAGCTGAAGACTGTCCCATTATTTTTTTTAATTAAAAAAAAAAAGAAAGAAAAAAGTATGTGTGTGTTTTTAATATGGAGGACATAAACAAACAACATGTCTGTGCATTGATACATCAGTACACACACAGATGTTGGGAGTGGACACAGAGGGCATTCTTTAAAAAATAGCACCTCTGTGTCCAGTCGCAACATCTGTGTGTCTATTGGTGTAAAACCACACAGTCCTGTTATTTATTTATGTCTTCTGTTCCATGTGAAATTTGAATAGAAGACATTCCTGCTTCAACAGACAAGGATGGGGGGGGGGGGGGTTGTGTCTGTGTAAAATGCCCTCTTTAGGGGTAGTAGGTGGTTAGTGATTTGCTCAGGTTCAAACCCTATGCCTTAGTAATAGGAAACAAGAGTGTTGGGTGCATTTTCAAGGAATTGAGCTTCAAGTGTATTTTTCTAGCAATTGTTTCTGGTGCATTTTTCAATGAGTTGAGTTTCAGGTGCACTTTCAAGGAACTGTGAGCTTCAAGAGAATAGAAATTTACTGCTGCTCATGCTAAGTCTATTTACTCTCTGTAACTGTTTTGTTTACCATATGGTATGAACATTTTGCTATGAAATGGAAAAGTATTGTTAGTAGCAGAACAGGTAACGTATTTGCTTTGGATGCAGAAGGCTGTGGGTTCTGCTCCTATAGCATGTAGATGGATTGCTGATACTGTGTTGTACTTTTAGTGGGGTGGGGTGCTACGTTCCTGAGTACGTCCTCCTTTGGATGAGATGCCTAGTAACTATGAACCTATAGTTTTGCCATCCATTAGCCATTCCAATATTAGCAGGTTATTTTTTTATGTAACATAGGCAATTTATTCTTCAAGAGCAGCAGGCACTACATTTGTAGATGAAACACTGAAATATAAGGTTGTTTGCTAGCAGCAACCTCTTCATTAGTTACAGATCTCTTTATTCTGGAATTATTCATATGACTTTTACTTCTGCGGAGATTGTGCATATTGACAGATATTGGTGGATTGTAATGACAAAAGTTTGAATGGCCTTTTATGGTTGAAATTTTCTGAATTGGGCAGTTTCGTCATTATTATTGGTTCATATGTTTTGTTCAAAACTACAAATTTAAAACACGCTCTAACAAGTGGTGCTGTATTATACAAAGAATATAATTTAATGCAATCAGAAAGGTGAATCAAAGAACTCATGCATGTTTGCATGATCATAAAAATGTGAGCAAGGGGCCTGTGATTTGAAAACAGTCCACAAGTAAACTTTATCCGCCACTGGCAAGATGCACTTTCTTTGAATGTGTGTTTTAATGCCATTTCAATGAATGTGAGTTTCATGGGCAGAGAAGTTTTAATGCTAATTCTGTTCTCATTGTGACACTGTAATGATTTTTTACCAAATGCCTATCAGTGTTTGTGCTATAAAATTTGAAATAAAAGTTTTAAATTAAATCCAAAAAATTGTAATCATTGTATAAGTAAAGCAGAAAACAGTACACGCACTGACAGGTTTGAATGGTGTTTATGGTAACTGGGGAGAAATTGCCAAGTAATGGAACACTGGAATGGGGGGGGACTGTGTATGGGGGGCCCAGATCCATTCTCCTACCTTCGTGAACAATGCTAGGCTCTTTCATATTTTCTGATGAGGCACCAGCAACTCACGTTGCATGGGTTCTGTCTTTCAGCCAGTTTACTATCAATCTTACCATGTATGGGTCAGTTTTTAAAGCAACTAGTTTTTGCGTGATGCCTGCATGGGGAAAGGTGTTGAAGGCCTTGGCATGGTCAAGAAAAGCTACCTGCATTGCACAGCCATCATCTCCAGCTTCAGTAACCCTTTTGAAGAAATTTACCAGATTAAATAGATAGGTTTTACCCTTCACAAAGCAAAGCCGTTGGGGATCAAGTCTAACAAGATTCTTCATATCACAGTTTATGACTCAGTTATAATACATTCTACAGCTTTGCAAATGATGTCTGTAGGGTTGATAGTTCTATAATTACTGGGTCAGTTGCAAGTCCACCCTTATACAGGCGCATCAGCACTGCTGTGTGCCACTCATTGGGAGCAAAACCAGAAGACAAACACAAGTTAAACAGTTTAAACAGTATGTTTGCATGTTCAATGCTGTTAAAGTAGCACACGTGTATATTGTTGTGTTCCATGGAGGAAATCTTGATTAGCATTTTAAATAAATGATCTTTAACGGTACTTTAAAGGTACTTGGGTGAGTAAAGGATTCAGATATTTCATGGCTTTATTTTGCATTAAATATATTTGCAAGGATATTGGTGATGTCATTTGGGTAAGAATAGGAGGTCCCATTATATATAATTCTGAGCAATGAAGGTTTTTTTTTAGTTTTCTAAGCAGATAAAGAAAGATAATTTATAATTATCGTTGGCTTCAGAAGCTAACCTCATAAGCCAAAGTTCATGTGCTCTTTTAGAGGACATGATAAAGTTCTTCAGTGCTTTTGTAATGCTTTTGATATTATAATTTAAAGATGGGTTCTGAATGTAGTAAATAATATGCGGAGTTCCTTATTTTTGTTGTATAGTTTATTTATGGTTGAGAACCACCAGCGTGGTTAGATTATGAATTTCCTTAAATCACAGTTATGGTAGGGACTGCTAGCTCTAAAAGTTGTTCTAAATAGGTGTCTAATTCTTTAGTGAAGCTTGCTGATGTTTAAAGGTTAGGGGAGGTGTCGTCATAAATGGATTTTGATATTAAGTCACATAGTAGGTTGAAGTTGGCATGTTTGCAAAATTACTAGGTTTGCTATATGTGTTTTTGGGAGTTGAACACTGAAGGTCAAAAGTTTATAGTCCAGCTTCACTGAGGCAGGAGATACTAGAGGAGTAGTGTAGGAGGTGACCATATTTCAGTTCATCAGCACTACGATGTCACCATAAAGCACCAGCAGGCAAAATATTCGCAGAATATTTTATTGCAGCAATAAAGGTAATCCAAAACACAAAACACATTAATGATAAAATCATCCACAATACATTTTTGTCTCTTACTTCATCAGATGTTATCACAACACATCAATCTTGTTTAAATACCCTTCTGTATTTTAAATCAACCAATAAAAAGCTGCTGAATGTATTAAAAACCTGTACTTTAAAACAAAATTCATTTCATAGATACTTTAATATATTAATACATTTTAACCCCAAAATCATGTTCGTAAATACAGTGTATTAAAATCTTTAAATAATTTAATTTATTCTAAAATATATACGTGAATAAATGAAATGTTAATAAATCTTTCTTTATTATAGCTCCCTCCAGTGTTAAGTATTAATAACTATATAAAAAACTATAAATAATGCAAACAAATTAAAATACTGTTAAGGCACTATTATTGTTAGATATATAAAATCTATTATTAACATCTAATTATTATAGCCTAGCTGCCCTTAATTTAAGAACTGGGGCTAGGAAAACTGCATCATTTAGTCCAGGGAATCTACTGGCTTCCAAGTATATTTGCCAGTATAATTCCCTGTATTCTATTTTTGTTTCCCACATGCCACCTCTTACATCTTTAGGAATTTCTTCCAAAATAAAAAAAATTGTAATTCACAATGTCACATTGTGTACTGTATTTGTATAGGGCGTTATTGATGTTCTGTGTGCGTATAGCATTTACGTGCTCATATTTTCTTCTTTTTAGCTTTCTTTCTGTCTTTGTGCTGTAAACAGAGTCCTGGTTCAGGGCAGCAGAAAGCACCCTTGTACTACCAGGCTATAACTCATTCCACACCTTTCGGCCCCAGAACTTGGACTGAAGCTCCAAAGGTGGTGGTGTTTCCTTATTCATAAAGGATGCGCACACCTCTAGACTGGTAGCCCAAAATAACGCATCTGAGATACTTCAGGTGTAGCTAGCATTGGGTAAGACAGCAATTCGGGTTGTAGCCTGCTATAGGTCCTCAACCATGTCCCAAAACTCACACTCCATGTTCCTAAGCACCCTGGAGAATATTAGAGTCCAACCTAACACTCTCATACTGGGTGACTTCAACTACCCCTTCATTGACTGGAAAAACTACTCATGTACCAATACACTTGCCCAACGATTCCTGGAATTCATTAATTCCAATGCCCTGGACCAGCTCGTTCTTACCCCACTAGAGGTAGCAATATCCTTGACCTGGTCATTACTAACATGGGCGACCATTGCTCTACACCAATAGTCAACTCCTTCCTGGTTAGATCCGACCACAAACTAATCACCTTGGAAATCCACATCTCTCCCACCCCTCCGCAAAGGTAACCACCATGAAAAACTTCTCCAAAGCTAACTTTTGGCTCCTAAAAACAGAGGTGGCTAACTTCACGGCACCCATGCAAATGGAGAATAGTTGCATGACCTCCGAATTATACACCAATGCATTGTATGAACACGTACACAAATGCATAGATCTCGCCATACCCAACAGAACCAAGACGCTCTCCTCCAATAAATGGAAGACAATTTGGTGGTCCCCTGCCATAAACAAACTCTACAACAGAAGGAAGAAATTGATGCGGAATAAGGTAAAGTCCCAAGACTGGAAAAACTCCCTTATCAGCCTCAACAAAAAGTTGAGATCCCTCATCAAATCCTCTAAAGCTAGCTATGGAAACAGAATTGCAGCAGATAGTAAAAGCAACCACAAGGCCTTCTATAGTTATGTAAAGAATCTCCACTGCAATACCCATATTTGCTCTGAGCTACTGCACAATGGTACCTCCTATACTGAGCCAACAGATATTGCCAATATACTGTCCGACAGATTCAGTGCCAACTTTAGCCCTTTCTCCCCCCCCAAAAGGACCAATCACAATACCAGGAGATTGCCAGGCACCCAGTATTATTGCTGCACAAGTTAAAACAGCACTGTCCAAGGCCAAGAATACAGCTTCTATGGGACCTGACAATATCCCTGGCTGTGTTCTACATGAACTACAGAGTGAACTGGCACCTCACCTGTGTGCCCTGTTCAATCACAGCCTCATCTCAGGCTTTGTCCCTACCAAATGGTGCACTGTTACATTCATCCCTCTCCACAAAGAAGGAGTGACTGCAGACCCTGGGAACTATCACCCCATTAGCCTGATGACTTTGATATGCAACCTAATAAACAAGGATATAGGGAATCTTCAAACTCTGGATCCTACACAGTTTGGTTTTGTGAAGGATAGATCATGCCTGCTCAACTTGGTCGACTTCTTTGAGTCTGTCTCCAGAGCTGTGGATGAAGGCAAGGTGGTTCATACATCCTACCTTGATCTGGCCAAGGCATTTGATACCATTCCCCACTCAAGAATCATAGAAAAACTCACTATGCTAGGCATCAATCCCTATATCACTAGGTGGGTTGCAAATTGGCTCACAGATAGAACCCACAGTGTGAAAGTAGCTGACCCCAAGTCAGTCTGCAGACCAGTCATGAGCGGAGTCCCACATGGCTTGGTCCTGGGTACTCTCCTGTTTGCTATCTACTTCTCTGAAGTCCAGGCCAACAGGAAGGGACTCTGGCTGACAAGTTGGGAGCTATTATTAACTCCCCAAGTAATGTTGACATCCTACAGAGAGGCCTCAATGAGACCAATGACTGGTGTCAGAATCATGGCCTTAATCTCAATGCCAAAAAATGTGTCAACATCCCCCTTGGGAGAAACCCAGTTCCCTTGAATTACCACATCAATGGTAGTCCACTGAACACAGAAGGCATTATAAGAGATCTGGGAACACAGGTTGACAGCAACCTCTCTTTTGACCACCACATTGCCACTATGGTCAGAAAGTCCTAATATGTGGCATATCTCATTACTAAGGGTTTTGTATCCAGGAAGAAAGAGGTCATTGTCTCCTTGTACTCTTCCCTCATTAGGCCAATCATCGAGTACAATGCCCCATTTGGCATGTACCTCACTAGACACTTACAACAACTGGAGAGGCCACACAAGTAACTCACAAAGAGGATCCTAGGCCTTAAACACTTGTCGTATATGGACAGACTCAAAAACCTAGGTTCATAGGTTAGTACTAAGCTAACTGCCCTTGCGAGCCATTTTAAGCCTAGCCAATTATCCATTCTGAGACTCAAACCCTGCACTTTGTGTTTGTAAGGCAAACACCTTAACCATTAGGTCACCCTCCCAACTCCCAACCTCCAACCCTCAAACCCCAACTATTCTCTGTCTTATATCACCTACTTAGAGTCGATCTCTGCTTGACTTACAAAGCCATGTCTGACCCAGCTCTGTTAGAAATGCTACAACTAAAGAAATCCCAATCCCTCCACACCACACACTCCAGAGACCTTACCCTCATTACTACAATCAACAGAACATGTTGGAGGGACAGGTTCATAACCCAGAGACTGCACGTGCTATGGAATAGACTTCCAATACATGTCAAGCAGAGCACCTCACTGGTCCTGTTCAAGAGAAATCTTGATGAGTGGATGGGAAATAGAAAATTCACCCTGGGGATTACTCCAGTGGCTCTACTTGACAGAGGCGCTGGGAACTAAGGTCAGGTGGCAAGATGCCAGGTTAATCCTATGGGCTAGGCTTGTAAAGGGTCTAGGGTCACTAGCCTAGTACACACCTATGAACCTATGAACCTATAATAGTATTCTTTGGGAAGTCATCCACCCTGGGTAACTATGATATTGACAACACACCCCTAATCATTGACCCAGTAGTTAGAGACTTGGGGACATACATAGACAGTAATCTAGCCTTTGACCATCATGTGACTACAGTAATGAGGAAATCATTCTATCTTTTATAAATTGTATACAAAGATATGGCATCTAGGTTCAAGGAAGTCATTATTCCACTGTGTTTGACATTCATCAGACCTATCATTGAGTACAATGTCCCTTTAGTATATACCTAACCAGGCATATCCAACAATGGAACATCCACAGAGGTTCCTCACTAAAAGAATACAGAGCATAAGTAACATATCCTATGCATACAACCTCAAGGCCCTGTCCCTGTATTCTGTTTCCTATAAGCTGCTGAGGGAAGATCTCTGCCTGGCATACAGGGCATTGTCAGACCCCACTCTGATGGACCTCCTATACATTCACAAAACAAACAGCACTAGAATTACCCATTTTAAAGAATTACACCTTGCCTGTGATATAAATAGAACCTGCTGGAGAGATGGGTTTGTATCTCAG